>NC_060121.1:194860508-195165230 GCF_021461395.2 Schistocerca americana | reverse complement strand
GGAATTTCTTCTCCTATTCCAGATGGGCCAGCAACTTCTTCGGTAGACATGTTTACCCTCCGATCGGAAGAAAACGTTGAAATTTTAAACAGGCGCGTGTGTTCACGACGAAATCGAATAACAAACTGCCGTTTACTTCTCACGACTCGCGCACAGAGGACTGTGCGCAGATGACCGTTATAATCCCAAGGGGACCCTTACAGTCCCTTTAAACCTTGAAACCCCATAAAACGAAGGAGAACAACGCGCACGAATATTTTTCAGTGAATGAAAAACTTTACGTTCTTGAGCTAAAATAATGTTTCTAAAATAATGTAAGTTTGAGAAACGTTTTGAATAATTGGTGGAATAACAAAAGAAAGTGAAACAGAAGAGAAAAAATAAAGTGCCAGTGGAGGAATCGAACCCGAGACCTCTGGCGTAAGTGCGCCAGCCGTAACGATCTAGGCCGGACAGAAGCTCGGCAACGACCTAACATTTTATACTAATAAAGCACCTAAGAAACTTTGGATCGATTTTTCTCGCGATTTTCCGAGTAGTGCGTCCTAATATTTTAACCACGTGAGGTGTTAGGGGGGTCCTGTTTCACCACACAAAATTTCGGGCAAATCCCCGACCCCATGGTCGTGCCGTCTCCTTGTTAGATCCAATGACAGCACTCCTCCATAGTATGTAAGTATCCAAACTAGTGCTCATTCAGCAGTTAGCAATACACCCTGAGGAAGACGTCTTGCAATAGTCGCCGAGAAGTCGGTATTTTATAGTTGACAATGCGGCCTCAAACCCGGAAGAATTTTATTGACTGTGACAACGGCCAAGGAAGCCTACGTTTACATTTTGCAATGTTGTCCGTTCATATACATTCTTCCAGAGACTGAACGCAAAAAGATAATTAATCTTTTTACGAGAAGCTCTGCCAGAGGTGTTGGAACATGTTCCACTGAACGTGCGACAGCGAATGTGGTACTAACACTATGGTGCATCTGCGCACTTCGCACCTGTAGCGCGAATGGATTTGGATGAAGCCTTCGCTGAGTATCGGATAAGGCGCTATGGGGCAGTGAAATGGCCTTCACCTTCCCCCGACTTTACGCCAACTGACTTCTGGGCCCACCTGAAAACTGTTGTTTGTGAAATACTCATTGAAACTGATGGTGCGCAATATGGCCGGGGGTGTCTGAAAGAGAGCGACGGTCACTCCAACGTCATTGCTTGGGGTGTATTCAAGCAGGAAGGTGCTATTTCGAACACTTTTTGTAACTATTTTCAAATAAAGATTATAAAATCTCACCCCGATTTCTCTTTTACCCTGGTGTCACAAATACATTAAAAACCTTGCCCTGCATACTTCTTACTAAGACGGCTCATATGACGGGTATGTGGCTAACCTCATGACGGCGCATGACGCTGTTTAGCAACGCCAAGCACCGTACCCTAGAGGTTGCGGACATAGGTTACTATACGAAATATGCTTGGTACTATCCGCTCCACCAGCACTCTCATTTTCTACATTTATTTCACATACCTCATATATACACACTATGTGTGTGTGTGTGTGTGTGTGTGTGTGTGTGTGTATCATTAGAGCAAAGAATCATATGGAAGTGTGACATGTATTATTGGAAATGAGATAATTGGAGATTTGATTCGAATTAGATTGTGATGCTGCAGAAAAATGCAGCAAAACTGTCGCTGAAATGTTATGATATGAAGAAGTGTCCTGCAGAATCGGTACGGATTAGACTATCTGTATGAGGTAAATAATATAGAATGAAATTTTGACTCTACAGCGGAGTGTGCGCTGATATGAAACTTCCTGGCAGATTAAAACTGTGTGCCGGACCGAGACTCGAACTCGGGTCCTTTGCCTTTCGCGGGCAAGTGCTCTACCGACTGAGCTACCCAAACACGACCCACGCCCCGTCCTCACAGCTATACTTCTGGCAGTACCTCGTCTCCTACCTTCCAGACTTTACAGAAGCTCTCCTGCGAACCTTGCAGAACTAGCACTCCTGAAAGAAAGGTCCCGGGTTCGAGTCTCGGTCCGGCACACAGTTTTAATCTGCCAGGAAGTTTCAGGTATATACTATGGCTGAAAGAATAGCTTACGCACGTGAAATAATATAAAGGTAAGGCAGAGAAAAGGTTTTAACAATGTATTTGAGGTCATTGGGTGCAAGTATAACTCTGTTGTGAAGAGATGGGCATAGACATGGAAATCTCTGATAATTTACAGAGTGTTACGAGAGGCACTTTTACCCGAGCTCTCGATCTCAAAACTAAATGTTCTTCATAAGGCTATAGATACGTATCACATTTAATTCTACATCTTGTTATGGGAGTGGGTATTATTGCAATATGTGAAACTAGAACCTTAGAGCATAATGCCATGCTAATTAAATACGCACAATTATAAAAACCCGCCGTCAGTGAAAGGAACGCAAAAGGAACTTATTATCTTGCACAGTAATTAAAACTGTAGACCAACGACAATACAGAGATTTGCAAAATATAAACATGCAGAGTTATGTAACACGTAGGGAGCGCCAGAATTTAATTTTGCACGTGCGGGACACAGCAGAGCCACGAAACACTTTAAACTTTTAATCCGCCATCAGACTCTACCGCTGCCCCCTGCGTCTCATTACCTTTGCATACATGTACCTCTTGCGAAATTAAATTCTGCGCTAGCGTGGGGGTGCACATAGCGCGAGAGTGAAACTCACAAAGTAAACAGAACCTAAAGAGTAACAAACTTCAGACGAATTACTACACGCACTTGTATTTTCAGAAGTGCTGAACGCCAGATGTCTTATTTTTCCTGTCCTCAACAAGTAAAACCAAGAAACGAAAAGTGGTAGTTAAGGGTTTAACCCCGACGACGGAGACACCATTTTTATGGAACACGAGTTTCCGGTTCAAACAATTCTTCTGTCTGCCTTAGCTTAGATCACAAACAGCGAAAGCAATTAAAAATTCAATCTAGGCAGCCTGACAAGGATTTAATCCACTGGCTACTTATCTCCATAAGGGCAACAAAAGTAATAAACTTGACGATTCTACGAAAGACAGTAATCAGTGTAATAAGAGGTTACGTCTCACAACTAATTTGCCGGATGGACCTCGGAACGTCTGAAGGCAGTCGCCTGCTTTTGTAAGAGCATCATACACGTATTAGACGCCCCGAACGAGAAGGCAATGTACTACCATTGCTGACACTCACTGGAAGTGACACCTCGGCCTGCCTGTTTTGCAGCATCTGCATGTGCGTAAAACTACTGTCGCATTCGTCCACATAGGTGAATAATGCTTTGTGCAGTATGTTGTTGTAGTATCAAAACTGTAATTTAACATAGATCTTGAACATGATGGTAGAATTTTCACACTCAGATATTCCAATTGTCTTTTAGCAAGATTTGTGTCGGTCACTTTCATTTAGACAGGAAGACCTTTTTTATGTCATATGATATGTAAAATCACGCGAGAACGTTATTGGACAATGTTCTCTTGTCTTATTCGCCACATTATGTTTTGTTGATAATACAACTTGCTACAACTTCATGGTCATCATCAAGGTCACTTAAACTGTCATAAAACCATCGACACAGTAAAAGTAGTAAAATAGCGTTATATTTCTAATAGTAGTTGTTGCTGTTATAGTGATAGTGGTTTATGTAACTGTAGTCGCAGTTGCAATAGCACCAAGAGCAACAGTAGTCGATGGTAACAGTAAAGTTAATCAAACCAGACAGGAAAAGAACATGCGACATCATGAAGGAAGAAGCCAAAGGAAAGCTGCATGTAGAATTACGTATAAGTACTCACGTATGTCCTAGTGATGGTAGTAGATGCTAATATAAGCATAAGTAATAAACAGATATTTTAAAACTTAAACATCAGAACAGAAAAAAATTAAAGGTGTGATAGTCATATTGATTCAAATATATGCAATTTATCATGAAAGAGCCGGCTATTGTTAACGAGAAAGTGGTCAGAGCAAATAACTAAAAAAATTTGCACTTACTCTGCCGCCTGCTTGGTTTATTTTACATTGCTATTATGTGAATCGTCACGTGATTAAGATGCCGTGCGAAAAGTCATTATTGAGACAGGAAACATGGAATCTAGAGGGAACCAGGAATCCAGCAAACCTGGCCATACATAGAAGTGAAAATGTGTAGTGCTTATGAACTGTCAGGCGGAACAATACGCTATACGATACAAATTACCCCAGTATGAGTTACTATGCCCGCTGTTTATAGTCACTTGCAAGAAACAGTGTAATTTCTGCCGCTTTAGAGGTTTGTTGGCCATTTGTTGATCGTATGATCAATAGATGCAGCGGTTGTTTCCGTGTGGTGCTACCTGCATCGTGTTTGGACGTAGGCGAGTCGCTTCCTACTGCCCTAGATGTTATATCTACCTACACATGGCTATGTAGCGGAACGGAGTGTAGTGTTGCAGTGGCAAAGTACAAAGCACCCAGATTTATGCGTCCCGTGATTTCCGTCGAGAATTTGAGTAAAATGGCGTGAATGTTCCTTCGAATGTTTGCTGTCGGCCTCTCATGAACTAGTTGTGGACGGAACATTTAACCCTCATTTCTTTAGGAGATTTCTATAGAAAATGTACAATTCCCTCGGAAATATACTTTTTTTCTTTACTGGTCTGCAGGTAGGAAGTCAAGTGCGCTAATCGTTTCGTGAGAAAAAGTCAGAGAACACTTTGCGGCGTCTCGACCACACTCTCCGTTTCCGTAATTTTTGGTGCGACATAAAGTCCGCAGGAGGTCAGCGACCTTGGTGTAAATCTGAGAGCACTTCTTACGTCAGCTATAAATGAGTGGCTAGAAATGAACTGATCATGTTGTTCAGAAGTTTTTATATTGACGCAATTTGGGAGCAGACCGTCATAAGCACAAGCGTGAATTACGGAAGTCAGTAAGAGTAAAGACATGAACAGTATTAGTTAGTTAGTTTCAGGTTCCATGGATCACTATGCACAATAAATCACAATGATATGGGATGAAACATTTAATATTCACGCTCGGATATTAACTTTGTACATATGGTTACGTGCTGAACTTTGTTTAACGTTATTTCGTGTCAACGATGTGTTTCACCCAATGGGGCACCATCAGATTGTATAAAAGCAGCTGAGTATGAAACCCAACAGTCATATAGACACCTGAAATAGAAGAAATGGAGCATCAGTAACTCGATATTTGATCCATCCGTCATAAAACCACATAAAATGCAAGATGAACCTTGAACACACCACCTGACACCGCCACAGTACTACAAAAAAATTGTGTGCGCGTAAAAAGAACAATGTGTTGCGTGCTGGGTGTTGATAATATTCCGTTTATTTTTTAAGCTTGGCTCTATTTTGTAATACCATGGCGGTGTCAGCTGGTGTGTTCCGTATCAACTTTGCATATGATGTGTTTAATGAAGGGAGGATTACACATCCAGTAACTGTTGCGTGCTGTATGAAGGACAGGTTTCGCATCCAGCTACTGTCATAATATTTGATGATGCCCCTGATGTGTTGGCAGAATAGCCAACACCGTGTTGCTAGAGGAGGCCGAAATACACGCGTTTAAGCTCACGCAAACTGGCGTGAGGTCTGGAACAGGACAATGTAATTAATATAGCCAATAAGGTACGTTGCTGCTGGAATACTTAACTTTAATCCATAATTGGTGTACATAGCTCTTGATGATACATAATTACAATCTCAATATAAACTGGTAATGGCGCCTTGCTAGGTCGTATCAAATGACGTAGCTGAAGGCTATGCTAACTATCGTCTCGGCAAATGAGAGCGTATTTGGCAGTGTAGCATCGCTAGCAAAGTCGGCTGTACAATTGGGGCGAGTGCTAGGACGTCTCTCTAGACGTGCCGTGTGGTGGCGCTCGGTCTGCAATCACTGACAGTGGCGACACGCGGGTCCTACGTATACTACCGGACCGCGGCCGATTTAAAGGCTACCACCTAGCAAGTGTGGTGTCTGGCGGTGACACCACAGCCCCAAAAAGTTGAAACATGTCGTTGAGTTTAAAGTGTTCCGCAACTGAGACTTTTTTTACTCTGAAATAATTCAAAACTGGTTGCTGTACCACTCAGCCACAATGGAATGGAATAATTTTTATACAAATGTGAGCTGAAATTCTTCAACGGATGAGAAGGAGTTGTCAAGCAGCAACTTTCTCAGTTGGTTTACAAATTTTACTTTTCTGCATTTCAGACATGTAATATGATTGTGTAAGAGATCAAAATTTCTTCTTGCGGCATTGTTAACTCCATTTTGTGCTAAAGATAACCTTAATATGGTGTAATGACTGTCCTTTTTCCTTCTGGTATTTTAATGATTTACATTACTCTTCCTTTTGAGCTGTACTGTATTATTTACAACAAACTTCATGAGGCCATAAATATACTTTGAAGTAGTAGTCCGAATACCCAGCTCATAAGACAGTTGTCTCCAAGATAAGCGTGGATGAACAACACATATTATTCTTATACCACGTTTTTGAGATTCCTCTCTTACCCATAAGTTACCCCACAACATTATTCCATATGACGTTACTGAAAGAAAATATGGGAGGTTTGCGTGCCTCAGCGATACAGATAGCTGTGCCGTAAGTGCAACCACAACGGAGGGGTCTCTGTTGAGAGGTGTCCTCTTGGGTAAAATATTCCGGATCTCCGAGTGGGGAATACTCAGAAGCAAGTCGTTGTCAGAAGAAACAAAACTGGCGTTCTACGGATAGGAGCGTGGAATGTCAGATCCCTTATTCGGGCAGGTACGTTAGAAAATTTAAAAAGGAAAACAGGTATGTTAAAGTTAGATATAGTGGGAATTATCGGAGCTCGGTGGCAGGAGGAATATATTTCTGGTCAGATGAATACAGGGTTTTCAATACAATGTCAAATTAACGGTAATGAAAAGTAGGTACAATAATGAGCAAAACAATAGGAACGTGGATAAGCTAATACGAACAGCTTAGTGAACGCATTATTGTAGCCAAGATAAGCACGAACCCCACGCCTACCGCACTAGTGCAAGTTTATATGCCAACTGTATAGATGAAGAGATTGAGGAAATGTATGATTCGATACAGGAAATTCTTCAGACAGTCAATGGAGACGAAAATTAGTAGCCATGGGCGACTGGAATTCGATAGTAGGGAAAGGAAGAAAAGGAAAGGTAGTAAGTGAATGCGGAATGGGGGTAGGGAATGATAAGGAGGCCACCTGGTAGAAGTTTGCACAGAACATAACACAATCATAGTTGGCTTAAGAATCATGGAAGATGATTGTATACGTGGAAGAGGCCTAGAGGCACTGGAGGGTTACAGATAGATTATATAACGGTGAGACAGAGATTTACGAACCTGGTTTTAAATTGTAAGACATTACCAAGGGTAGATATGGACTCTGACCACAATTTATTGGTTATGAACTGTAAATTAAAACCAAAGAAACTGCAAAACGGTGTGGATTTAAGGAGATAGGACTTGGATAAACTGAAAGGACCAGAGGTTGCAGAGAGATTCAGAGAGCACTTTAAGGAACGGTTGACAAGAACAGGGGAAAGAAAAACAGCAGCAGAAGAATGGGTATCTTTGAGAGATGAAATAGTGAAGGCAGCAGAGGATCAAGTAAGTAAAGAAAGACGAGGCCTATTAAGAATCGTTGAGTAACAAAAGAGATATTGAATTTGTTGGAAGGAGATAAAATAAAAATGCAATAAATGAAGCAGTTGAAAAGGAATACAAACGTCGCAAAAATGTGATCGACAGGAAGTGCAGCATGGCTAAGCAGGGATGGCTAGAGGACACATGTAAGGAAGCAGAAGCATATATCACCAGGGGTAGGACAGATACTGCCTATAGTAAAATTAAAGAGACCTTTGGAGAAAATAGAACTACCTATTTGAATAGCAAGTGCTCAGATGGCAAACGGATTCTAAGCAAATAAGAGAAAGTAAAAAAGTAGGAGTATATAGAGGATCTATCAAGGGTGATGTACTTGAGGGCAATATTATGGAAATGGAAGAGGACGTAGACGAAGATGAAATTTGGGTTATGATACTGCGTGAAGAATTTCACGGAGCACTGAAAGACCTACGTCAAAACAAGCCCCTCATAGTAGACAATATTGCATTAGAACTACTGGTAGCCTTGGGAGAGCCAGCCATGACAGAACTCTATCATCTGGTGAGCAAGATGTATAGGACAGGCGAAATACCCTCAGACAAGAGCATAATAATGCTAAGCCCAAAGAATACAGGTGTTGACAGGTGTGAAAATTACCGAACTACCAATTTAATAAGTCGTGGTTGAAAAATGCTAACATGAATTCTTTACAAATGAATGGAGAAACTGATACAAGCTGACGTCGGGGAAGATCAGTTGGGATTCCGTAGAAATGTTGGAACACGCGACACAATACTGACCCTACGACTTATCATAGAAGATAGGTTAAGGAAAGGCAAACCTACGTCCTAGCATTTGTAGACTTAGAGCAAGCTTTGGACAATGTTGACTGGAATACTCTCAAATTCTGGACGTAACATGGGTAAAATACAGGGTGCGAAAGGCAAATTACAATTTGTACAGAAACCAGATGGCAGTTCTAAGAGTCGAGGTGCATGAAAGGGAAGCAGTGGTTGAGAGGAGAGTAAGACAGGGTTGTAGCCTTTCCCCGATGTTATTCAACCTGTATATTGAACAAGCAGTAAAGGAAAGAAAAGAAAAATTAGGAATTAAAATGAAGGAAGAAGAAATAAAAATTTTGAGGTTGGCCGACGACATTTCAATTATGTCAGAGACAGCAAAGGACCGGGAAGAGCACCTGAACGGAATGGGCTGTGTCTTGAAAGGAGGATATAAGAGAAACATCAAAAAAAAGAAAAATAGAATAATGGAATGCAATCGAATTGAATCAGGTGATGCTGAGGGAATTTGTTTAGGAAATGAGACACTTAAAGTAGTAAATGAGTTTTGCTATTTGTGGAGCAAAGTAACTGATGATGTACGAAGTAGAGAGGATATAAAATGTAGACTGGCTGTGGGATGGAAAGCGTTGCTGAAGAAGAGAAATTTGTTAACATCGAGTATAGATTTAAGCGTTAGGAAGTCTTTTCTAAAAGTATTTGTATGGAATATATTCATGTATGGAAGTGAAACATGGACGATAAACAGTGTGGACAAGAAGAGAATAGAAGCTTTCGAAATGTGATGCTACAGAAGTATGCTGAAGTTTAGGTGGGTAGCTTGCGTAACTAATGAGGAGATACTGAACAGTACTGGGGAGAAGAGGAATTTCTGGCACATGAGATCGGTCGACAGGACGCGTTCTAAGGTATCCAGGGATCTCCAGTTTAGTACTGCAGAGAAGCGTGGGGGGGGGGGGGGGGGGTAAAAATCGTAGAGGGAGACTGAGATACGAATACACTAAGCAGATTCAGAAGGATGTAGGCTGCAGTAGTTATTCGGAGATAAAGAGGCTTGCAGAGGATAGAGTAGCATGAAGAGCTGCATCAAACCAGTCTCTCGACTTAAGACCACAACAACATGTCAACTTGCTGATTCATCTGTACCCAACAGTTGCAACGGTTCTAAGTGCAAACATGACTTATGTAATTAAATTAGCAGTAACAAAATGTGATTTTTCCAGGTTAAGTTCTCATCAATATTGCCACTTAAGAATTTTCTATTTTCCAGCCTATTTAGGCGGCTGCTGTGGCCGAGTGATCCTAGGCGAATCAGTCCCGGACCGCGCGACTGCTACGGTCGCAGATTCGAATCATGCCTCGGGCATGGATGTGTGTGATGTTCTTAGTTTAGATAGGTTTATGTAGTTCTAAGTTATAGGGGACTTATGACCTCAGATGTTAAGTCCCATAGTGCTCAGAGCCATAGTGTTCAGACAAAGCCTATTTATTGTTTCCTCACAGTGTGTTATAAGTATCATTGGTGTAGTACCCATCGATGCCTAGAAACGATTATGTTGTGTCCTTTTTAAAATTTAGGGTTTACATTGTTTGCAGAAAACCAGTCAGCGATGCTTTTTTTTTGTGGTAAGGTCTCATGGGACCAAATTGCTGGGGTCATCGGTCCGTAAGCTTACCGCACTACTTAATCTAAAAATGGTTCAAATGGCTCTGAGCACTATGGGACTTAACATCTGTGGTCATCAGTCCCCTAGAACTTAGAACTACTTAAACCTAACTAACCTAAGGACATCACACACATCCATGCCCGAGGCAGGATTCGAACCTGCGACCGTATAAGTCCCGCGGTTCCGGACTGAGCGCCTGAACCGCTAGACCACCGCGGCCGGCCTACTTAATCTAACTTAAACTAACTTATGCTAAGGACAACACACACCCATCACCGAGGGAGCACTCGAACCTCCGGCGGTGGGAGTTTCGCGGACCTTGACAAGGCGCCTCAGACCGAGATTTGGAGAACCTCATACGTTATTTCTCTCAGCATTATTGTCCACGGACTATATTGGTCGAATTACTAAACACAGATTTCAGCACTCTTTTGGTGATATTATCCATTGCTTGACTATCCCATGAATTCCATACAAATGTTTTTATTTAGGAGATTACTGTGAGACACAGTGAAATGCCTTCCATATTTCACAGAAAATACCAACTGGCGTTATTTCATTATTTAATGCTTGTAAATCGTGGTGAACAAACTTCTTAATGACATTCTCAGTAGAGCAGCCCTTCTGAAACCAGCCGGCCGTTGTGGCCGAGCGGTTCTAGGCACTTGAGTCCGGAACCGCACTGCTGCTACGGTCGCAGGTTCGAATCCAGCCTCGAGCATGGATGTGTGTGATGTCCTTAGTTTAGATAGGTTAAAGTAATTCTAAGTCTTGGGAACTGATGACATCACATAGTGCTTGTTGTGGCGTAACAAGACAGCTACGCCACACTGAAGTAGCCGAAAGGCACGCGTAATCTCCCGTCGGCTGGATAGAGGTCTGAAACAGGATACTCAATAAATGCTTTAAAGAAAAGTACGTTGCTTTGGGAATACTTAACTTTTAATCCGTAATTGGTTTACAACGTTCTTGATGAGACATTTCATACGATAACTATCAAAATGTAAGGCTAATGGCGCCTTGCTAGGTCGTAGCCATGGACTTAGCTGAAGGCTATTCTAACTGTCTCTCGGCAAATGAGAGAAAGGCTTCGTCAGTGTAGTCGCTAGCAAAGTCGTCGTACAACTGGGCGAGTGCTATTCCGTATCTCGAGACCTGCCTTGTGGTGGCGCTCGGTCTGTGATTACACAGTGGCGACACGCGGGTCCGACATGTACTAAATGGACCGCGGCCGATTTAAGCTACCACCTAGCAAGTGTGGTGTCTGGCGGTGACACCACATTCCTCCCCCGCAAATCGGCGAACGGTCGTGTGATAAGGCTTCCGCCCGCCGTGGGGAGGACCCCATGTTGACGTATGCGATGAGGTGGGGAGCCTAACAACAGGCGAGGCTGTGCCAACCGCACCCGGCCATTCGGTCCGAGGGGAGCTAGGAAACGCCTGAAAACCTAGTCCAGGGTGCACGTCAACATGCGGTGTATGCGCCCGTAAAGAGACAGGAGGGGCCGAAGGGTCGACCTCCATTGCGCCGGGGTATCCTACGCGCGATGACGTCATGTGGACCGGAGCGGGCAAGAGCTCCATGGCGGAGGACAGCTGGTCACGGGAAGCGATCGGCGGCACGTGCCCCAGGGAGGCGCTTGGCGGCTGCAGCGAAGCGTCGAATGCGGGCGGCGCCGGCGGGACAACAGGCGGCGGCGGCGGCGGCTGCGGCGGCGCGTCGCCATGGGGCAAAATGGAAGGCATCGTCGGTAACACCTGGGGATGAGGCGAGCCAGTAGATGGGTCCCCAGGGCGCTGACCGGACGGCACCGTCGCTGAAAGCAGACGGGGAGCGGCAGAACCCGTGCGACGACAGAGGCGCAGCTGATTGAGATGCCGACGCACCTCACCAGTGGCCCCCAAAACCAAATACATCGCGCGGCCGAGGCAGCGATGAATGCGCCCTGCGAGCCAACGCCGTGAACCTCGATAGTTGCGATAGAATACAACGTCGCCTGGAGCAAAAGCAGGTGGCTGCCGCTGCACAGGAACCTGATGCGGCGGATGCAGCAAAGACATCAAGGTTCGATGAGGACGACCGTGGAGCAACTCAGCCGGCGAGCGACCATCTCGGGGCTGAGAGTGATACGATGACAAAAAGAGCAACAACGCGTCCTCCCGAGAATGCCACTCTTTCAACTTCAACATCTGTGACTTGAAAGTCCGGACCAATCGTTCAGCGGCACCGTTTGACTGAGGCGAAAACGGCGCGGATGTCAGATGTTGAATACCATTGGCCTGGCAGAATGACTGAAATTCAGCGGACACGAATTGTGGGCCATTGTCGGAAACAATAGTCTGCGGAAGACCTTCAATGCAAAAGATAGCAGACAACGCTTGGATTGTGGCAGAGGACGTCGTGGAAGACATCCGGACAACAAAAGGAAAATTACTGAAAGCATCGACCACAACCAACCATCGAGCATTCCAGAATGGACCAGCAAAATTGATGTGCAAGCGTTGCCAAGGGGAAGTGGCTTTTGGCCATGCAAAGACTTTCTGCGGCGGTGCGGATTGTTGTTCGGCACACGCCATGCAAGAAGAACACATATTCGTAATCGCAGCATCAATTCCGAACCAAGTACAGTGCTGACGAGCAAGTTCTTTCGTTCGCACTATACCCCAATGTCCTTGGTGAAGAAGCCGTAAAACAGAGGACTGTAACGAACGTGGGACCACGACTCTGGACTGATAATTATCAGAACGCAACAACAAAACACCACGTCGTACAAAAAGTCTCTCCTTGTGAGCAGAAAATCGGCGAACCAACGGATCCTCGATCCGAGACTTTGACAAAGGACATTGCGTAGCAACAAAACGCAAAACGGTAGCAAGGACAGGGTCAGCAGCTGTGGCTGTAGCTACACGACGAAAATCAATCGGAAACGATTCGACCACTTCATCGGTTTCCGAATCAATGAACATGCAAGCAAGTTCGGAAGAATCGAATGCTTTATTCTCAGCAACAGGCAAACGGGACAACGCATCGGCGTTTCCGTGCTTAGCAGTGGACCGATACAAGATATCGTAGCGGTACTGCGAGAGGAAAATAGACCAGCGAATGAATTTCTGCGCTGTACGCGGAGGTACAGGCTTGTTCGGACGAAAAAGCGATGTCAAAGGTTTGTGGTCTGTGATGATGGTAAAGTGACGACCATACAAGAAATCATGGAACTTAGTAACACCAAACACGAGAGCCAAAGCTTCTTTCTCTATCTGTGAATAATTTCTTTGCGCAGACGAGACCAATTTTGACGCAGAGACAATAGGGCGATCATGCGAGCCAACTTTGTGCGCAAGCACAGCACCGATCCCGAATTCTGATGCATCTACCATCAACAAAAGGGGTTTCTGGGGATCGAATGGCGTAAGGCAAGTATTAGAAAGCAACGCCGATTTCAACTGGCGAAAGGCGCGTTCGCATTCCGTCGTCCAGACGAACGGAACACCTTTACGGCGTAAGCGATGAAGCGGAGCTGAAATGGAAGAGGCATTGCGCAGAAAGCGATGATAATAGTTAATTTTACCCAACACACTCTGTAGCTGCTTCATATTCTGCGGCGAAGGTAAGTCTTGTATGGCACGGAGGTGCTCTGGACTCGGATGTATGCCTTGGGCATTGATGACATGTCCCAGGTATGGTAAGTCACGAGCAAAAAACACACATTTGTCCTTCCGCAAGCGAAGACAATTTTGTCGCAATACCTGAAATAATGTTCGTAGGTGTGCTAAATGCTCGTCGGCTGTCTTTCCGGAGATCACAATATCGTCCAGATAGTTTGCAGCAGTAGGGACCGACGCACAAACAGTTTGTAAATATTGCTGAAACAATGCAGGGGCGGATGCACACCCGAATGGCAGTCTTTTGAATCGGTACAAACCAAGATGCGTGTTAACCACCAAGACGCGCTGGGATTCGGCGTCCACTGGGATTTGCAAGTATGCATCTGCTAGATCCAACTTCGAAAAGTATTTACCCGGGCACAGTTTATCAAAAAGATCTTCCGGGCGGGGTAAGGGAAAAGTTGCAATCACGAGTTGTGGATTGACTGTTGCCTTGAAGTCCACACAAAGCCTCAGTTTTCCGGAAGGTTTTGGCAAAATTACTAAGGGTGAGGCCCAGAGAGAAGCTTGCACACGTTCAATTACACCTTGTGATTCAAAATCGTTTAATGTTCTTGCGACCTCAGCACGCAATGTGTGGGGAACATCGCGCGCTCGGAAAAATTTCGGTTGCGCGTTTACTTTCAGTTCCAAATGTGCTTCATAATTCTTATCGCAACCATGGCCCGGTGCAAATATGTCTGCAAATTCTGCACACAGACGAGAAACACTGTCTGAAGGCACAGTCTGATTCACTGATAGGACCAGATTTACTATAGACATGTTAAACAATTGAAATAAATCCAAACCAAACAAGTTCACTGCAGTAGAAGAATGAAGAACGTAAAATGACACAAGTTTTGTTTGTCCCTTGTATGTTGCAAGAAGAGTGCACTGTCCTAACGCAGGGATTTGCTGTCCTGAATAACTTTTTAACTGAACATTTGCGGCACGCAACGGACGTTTTCCCAGTTGTTTGTACGTGTCGTGATTGAGCAAGGAAACTGCACCACCGGTATCGAGCTGGAATGGTATGACCTTGCCATTAAAGTCCAAATCTACAAAATGTTTATTGTCCTGCTGACGACAAGAGCGACTGTCTCGTGCAATTGGAACTGATACAGGTACAGCAGCACTTGCTAATTGACGTGATTTCCGGCGACGTCGACGCACACTTTTTGTGGGACGAACACAGTCACTGTTAGAGAAAGTGGCACTGGACGAGGTGGAAGTAACTACATGAATGTCCATGGGCGAAGGTCCACGAGCCTGAGTGTCCTTGGTTCGATTCCAGCGCGAAGCAAAGGGCCTGGAATGGTTAAGAGTGTCTGATCTGAGCTTTTTCTGGCAAACACTTTGAACATGTCCTTTCTTATTACAGAAAAAGCAAATAGCATGGCGTGACGGGCAATTTGCACGCGAATGTCTAGTAGCACACCGCGGGCATGATTTCACTGCATTTGTGTGCTGGCGCGGCCCACCTGGTATAGAGCGTGGCGGCAGCTGCGCGAACGTGTGCGAGGGCAGTTTACTGGGCTGCGCAGCGCGCCCGGCGGGCCGTTTAATGTTACACACGGCTGGCGAAGTTGCAAATGATTCCTGTGCAAAGTCAAGTGTGTCTTGCCTATCCAATATGTCTATCACTTGTTGAAGGGAGGGATTAACTAGTTTTAAAATTTGCTCCCATATACGAACATCAGAAACGTTCTGTGCTATTGCATCACGTACCATAGTATCTGAATAAGGGAGTCCACAGTCACACTCAAAAGCAAAATCCCTTGTAAGGCCTTGCAATGTTGCAACCCACTCCCTATTAGTTTGACCGGCCGTACGTTTTGTACGAAAGAACGTATACCTTTTTGCTACTACATTAACTGTTTCTTTGAAATAGGCGTCCAATGCCGACAAAATTTCTTCGTAGGACAGAGTTGCTACGTCGCGTCGGGGAAACAATTTCTCTATCACATGGTAGGTGGACACACCGACACAGGATAATAAGTGAGGCTGCCGCTGATTACCTTGAATTCTGTAGGCGGCGAGATGTAATCCAAACTGGCGGGACCACACGGTCCACGATTCATGCGCCGCATCAAAATTGCGAAACGGCGGTGCAACTGCATGTTGTGGCTGCGGTAGCGGTGAAGCGGCGGCTGCCGCATCGGTTTGAATGGCACGTTGACCCTGGACAAGCTGTCCAAGGGCATCCAATAACGCCTGCGTCTGCTGATTCTGCAAGCGATAAAATTCGGACAGTACATCTGGCGAAGCCATGACACAAGTAAATGTAAGCAATTAGAAAGAACAAAACCCTTTCCGTTGCCTTGTCACCAACTGTTGTGGCGTAACAAGACAGCTACGCCACACTGAAGTAGCCGAAAGGCACGCGTAATCTCCCGTAGGCTGGATAGAGGTCTGAAACAGGATACTCAATAAATGCTTCAAAGAAAAGTACGTTGCTTTGGGAATACTTAACTTTTAATCCGTAATTGGTTTACAACGTTCTTGATGAGACATTTCATACGATAACTATCAAAATGTAAGGCTAATGGCGCCTTGCTAGGTCGTAGCCATGGACTTAGCTGAAGGCTATTCTAACTGTCTCTCGGCAAATGAGAGAAAGGCTTCGTCAGTGTAGTCGCTAGCAAAGTCGTCGTACAACTGGGCGAGTGCTATTCCGTATTTCGAGACCTGCCTTGTGGTGGCGCTCGGTCTGCGATCACACAGTGGCGACACGCGGGTCCGACATGTACTAAATGGACCGCGGCCGATTTGAGCTACCACCTAGCAAGTGTGGTGTCTGGCGGTGACACCACAGTGCTTAGAGCCCTTTGAACCATTATTTTTCTGAAACTAAAACTGTGATTTTCTAAGGATATTATTGTCGCTAGTGTGAGATACTGTCATAGAATACTAAAACTTTTCAAAAATTTTGAGAAATGACATCAGTAGTGAAACAGGTGGGTAGTCATTGACATCTTTCTAGTCACCTTTCATAACGAGGGTTAAACAATAGCAAATTTCAGTCCGTCTGGAAGAATACCTTGTTTAAAAGTACTCAAAAATAGGTACACCAAATAGAGCTGCCTACATACATTGTGTGGTGTCCCATGCGTATGTGCTCATCATCACTGCTCTCTTCCAGAATATGGCACTTTAGTGACGAGACTCTACGGTTACAATGGAGTTCCTAGCGCCTGCAGAAATAAACGAACAACTTCATGACGTAATGGTATTGAAAATTCGTACTAAAATACGGACACAGATCTATATGTCAATTAAATAATAAAACTGAAAAATTTGTACATAACAATACATTAACGCATACATTACTGAAAGAGGACTGGTACGGAAGGGATAGAATGGATACCAGGATAGAGAAATTTGGGAGGGGGGGGGGGGGCGATGGCGCACTGGGGTGGTAACAAACCAGTAAGAAACAAAATACATACTAACAAGAGACGTAAAGCAATAAAATTATCCTAAGTACCAGATAACATAAAAACCGAAGTCAGTTTTACATGTTGGAAGGGACAAGGGATGGGGAGAATCCAATGAACCAGATGAATGTTGTTGTGCTGCAGTTTCACCCAAACTGTCCCATAATTGATGGGAAACGCGAATGAAAAAGTCAAACCAAATCGGTGTTTATTACTCTCTAGCTGTATATGAAATATGAAAGATACTAGTGATTGCTAGAGCTCAGCTACGCAGTTTACAATTTCCTTTAGTGAACTGCACATACACCTAAATAGTAAGACTGCATGGAAGCAAGTGTCACTTGGCCGCAAGTGAGAGGACACGCTGTAGGCAATAAAACCGGTAGGGGAAACTGCCTCCAGAAGCATTCTCGCAAGGCAAACTCACACCCATGCAACGCACCACGCAAGGAGATCTGACTGGACAGAGCTTTGAAACAAACCACCTTGGTGCCGGTCACCGTACAGTAACAATAAATATAGTTACGTCAAAGCTGTGCGGGCACAACGGAGACTGGTTTGAGCGAGCTGTTTACAGTCAGGCGATGCGTGCCGCATTTAGCAGAGTCCCGGAAGAGCAGCTATTGCAGACAGAACGACAGGCAGTCAGAATACATCGAAATACACGCGACATTAAGATCACATTTCGGAGAGTGGAACGAGTACGAAAACTTCAGGGCACCTCTAAAAACCGCAAGACATTGACGCCGTACTCAAGCCCCACAAGACAGAATGTTCAGTAAATGTAAAACCAGCTACCATTCGTCAACCCAAATAATTGAGAAGTGGGAGTAGAAACGCAGCTGCGCTTGTACAGATCAACCGTTTCTGGCCATCAAACGAAAATGGACAGAGAGATGGAGAGAACAGGACACAGTTCTGGAGTACCAAGTACAACGAATTTTCGGACTGGTGTTAATCATCTGAAATTGGAGTAAGAGAGGGAGACCAGAAACTTTTAAGACAGTTCCTTACTGGTCAGGACTCGCTATACTTATGATTCAGCCCTATCGAAAACATGTGACGTTAGAAAAAACGGAGCTAACCGAGATTTCCTTGTCGGAAGCACACTGCACGTGTTTACCTCGGATTCCAGCATCTTCCCAGACAGACTTCCAAGGCAGATGATTCGATGGGCAGACTGCACTTTAGAGGTGAGAGGCTTTATCTGGCTGAGTTGACATTAAACACAGATACAAGTTGTTGGTACAGAGCCAACGAGTGATTCTGCAGCCACTGGAGTCACCACTTGCAGAATATATGATGAGACCCATCCGCAAAAGTGGAGAAAACTGTAGGGAAAATATTCAGTAATTTCCATCTTCATTCGGAAGACTTCCACATCCCTTGAGTTATAGCCATAGATCAAAACATCCATTTCTTTCTACATTAACCTTTGCCAGTCACAGTACGACTTCCACAAATGAAAACGTTTTATCGAGATACTCGGTCATCTCATTCAAATTCCAGATTCATTTTCCAGGTTTGCAAGGCGTTAGCCTATCTTTGTGAATCCTAAAACATTTCATTTGCATTTACATATAGTAAACTGAGTTAATTTAAATTCTCCTTTAATTTCGCAGCAGAATGACCTCCTTCGTCATTGTTATGGTAGGAAACGATTTAATTATGTCAATTATGCAGGTCAACATTAATACAGAATGATTATAGTTAAAGTTCCAGTTTCAAATTGGTGTGAAATCAAGAACCACTGCTCAGAAAGATGTCAAATTTGAAAGAAATGTAATCGTAGAAGTGGGTAAGGTTACATAAACAAAAGAAAACTGTCGAAACTTTAACTCTGGATGGTGCTGTAAGGGGGAGAATATGCAAAATAACCATGGGGTACATGGCTGTTCCTCAGTTTTCGCCTGAGACGCTCGGCAGAACTATAATGCAGGATCGCTTGCTGCTCCTGCTAAGGCTCTTCTACAACAATGGTGACTGTGGACCAGTAGCTCTGCAGAACTTAAGGGCATTCATGGGCGTGTAATAACGAGTTGGTCTGATGCCTGCATGTTTGTGGTCAAAATGGTTACGAAATTCCAACTGACAGGTTCTTTTGAAGTGTAATGTGTAAGGAGAAGGGAGACAAAGACTACAGATCGAATGTCAGTAGAAGATGTGGCCACAGCATTGTTAGGAGAGGTCGAGCTGTGGACTGCAAACATGCATTGCACGGGAAATTTCTCTAACTTCCCTGTCAGCACGTTGCACATAATTACATGGAACATCCTGCATTCCTATCAGTACAAAGACAAGTGTTTGCTCTAGAATTTCTTGCTCACATTGGATGGACAATGAATGGCTGTAGGGCATTCTCATTTACATCTACATCATACTCCGCAAGCTACCTAATGGTGTTTGGTGGAGTGTACTTTCTGCACCACTGACTGAACCCTCCAATCTCTTCCACTCGCGAATAGGGCTTGGAAGAATGATCGTCAGTAGGCATCTGCATGGCTCTAATTTCTCGGATTTTCTCCGCATTGGCACTACTTCGCGAGACGTATGAGGGTGGCAGGGGGGAGGGGGGGGGGTAGATGGAGGGGAGGTAATGTGTCTTCCGGCTTTTCCTGGAAAGTGCTCTCTCGAAATTTCAATAGCATATCTCTCCGTGAGGATGACCCGTGGTCTATCAGCCAGCACGGTAGCTCAGCGTGTTCGGTCAGAGGGTAATGTGCCCTCTGTAAAAAAAAAAAACTGAGTCAATCGATCAACAACGAACTTAACTGGATGTCTTACGACGTCCGCCCCGAGCAGATGCAACGAACTAAAGCGACCAAAAAAAAAAAAAAAAAGAGTAGCGTCTTTGATTCATATTCAAAACGTCTTCGGTCCCGGGTTCGATCCCCGAAACTGCCTAAATTTTGATAAATAATCAGCATTGGCGGCCGAAGACTTCCGGCATAAGAAGGCAGCCTCATTCTGCCAACGGCCTTGTCAAAGAGGGCGGAGGAGCGGATACAGGTTCAGGGCACTCTCTTCTCCTAGGGGTGGGAAATTGCGCCTAAAGGTGGAAGAATCAGCTATGATCAACGAGATGAGGATGCAGAAGACAATGGAAACCACTGCATTAAAGACACGTAACGTGTATCCACAGGACATGTCGCCTGTAATTGAAGAAGTGTCATGATGATCTCTCCATTGGCAAAAGATTCCGGAATAGTCCCCCATTCGGATCTCCGGGAGGGGACTGCCTAGGGGGAGGTTACCATGAGAAAAAGATTGAATAATCAACGAAAGGATAACGTTCTACGAGTCGGGGCGTGGAATGTCAGAAGCTTGAAGATGGTAGGGAAACTAGAAAATCTGAAAAGGGAAACGCAAAGACTCAATCAAAATATAGTAGGGGTCAGTGAAGTGAAGTGGAAGGGAGACAAGGATTTCTGGTCAGATGAGTATCGGGTAATATCAACAGCAGCAGAAAATGGTATAACAGGTGTAGGATTCGTTATGAATAGGAAGGTAGGGCAGAGGGTGTGTTACTGTGAACAGTTCAGTGACTGGGTTGTTCTAATCAGAATCGACAGCAGACCAACACCGACAACGATACTTCAGGTATACATGCCGATGTCGCAAGCTGAAGATGAACAGATAGAGAAAGTGTATGAGGATATTCAAAGGGTAATGCAGTATGTAAAGGGGGACGAAAATCTAATAGTCATGGGCGACTGGAATGCAGTTGTAGGGGAAGGAGTAGAAGAAAAGGTTACAGGAGAACATGGGCTTGGAACAAGGAATGAAGGGGAGAAAGGCTAATTGAGTTCTGTAACAAGTTTCAGATAGTAATAGCGAATACCCTGTTCAAGAATCACAAGAGGAGGAGGTATACTTGGAAAAGGCCGGGAGATACGGGAAGATTTCAATTAGATTACATCATGGTCAGACAGAGATTCCGAAATCAGATACTGGATTGTAAGGCGTACCCAGGAGCAGATATAGACTCAGATCACAATATAGTAGTGATGAAGAGTAGGCTGAAGTTCAAGACATTAGTCAGGAAGAATCAATACGCAAAGAAGTGGGATACGGAAGTACTAATGAATGACGAGATACGTTTGAAGTTCTGTAACGCTATAGATACAGCAATAAGGAATAGTGCAGTAGGCAGTACAGTTGAAGAGGAATGGACATCTCTAAAAAGGGCCATCACAGAAGTTGGGAAGGAAAACATAGGTACAAAGAAGGTAGCTGCGAAGAAACCATGGGTAACAGAAGAAATACTTCAGCTGATTGATGAAAGGAGGAAGTACAAACATGTTCCGGGAAAATCAGGAATACAGAAATACAAGTCGCTGAGGAATGAAATAAATAGGAAGTGCAGGGAAGCTAAGACGAAATGGCTGCCGGAAGAATGTGAAGATATCGAAAAAGATAAGATTGTCGGAAGGACAGACTCAGCATACAGGAAAATCAAAACAACCTTTGGTGACATTAAATTCAACGGTGGTAACAATTAGAGTGCAACGGGAATTCCACTGTTAAACGCAGAGGAGAGAGCAGACAGATGGAAAGAATACACTGAAAGCCTCTTTGAGGGTGAAGATTTGTCTGATGTGATAGAAGAAGAAACAGGAATCGATTTAGAAAAGATAGGGGATCCAGTATTACAATCGGAATTTAAAAGAGCTTTGGAGGACATACGGTCAAATAAGGCAGAAGGGATTGATAACATTCCATCAGAACTTCTAAAATCATTGGGGGAAGTGGCAACAAAACGACTATTCACTTTGGTGTGTAGAATATATGAGTCTGGCGATATACCATTTGACTTTCGGAAAAGCATCATCCACACAATTCCGAACCGGCAAGAGCTGACAAGTGCGAGAATTATCGCACAATCAGCTTAACAGCTCATGCATCGAAGCTGCTTACAAGAATAATATGCAGAAGAATGGAAAAGAAAAGTGAGAATGCGCTAGGTGACGATCAGTTTGGCTTTAGGAAAAGTAAAGGGACGAGAGAGGTAATACTGACGTTACGGCTAATAATTGAAGCAAGGCTACAGAAAAATCAAGACACTTACATGGGATTTGTCGACCTGGAAAAAGCGTTCGACAATATAAAATGATGCAAGCTGTTCGAGATTCTGAAAAAAGTAGGGCTAACCTATAGGGAGAGACGGGTCATATACAATATGTACATCAACCAAGAGGGAATAATGAGAGTGGACGATCAAGAACGAGGCAATGATGGAAATAAAAGAAAGGTTCAGGAGTGGAATTAAAATACAGGGTGAAAGGATATCAATGATACGAATCGCTGATGACATTGCTAGCCTGAGTGAAAGTGAAGAAGAATTAAATGATCTGCTGAACGGAATGAACAGTCTAATTAGTGCACAGTATGGTTTGAGAGGAAATCGGAGAAAGACGAAGGTATTGAGAAGTAGTAGAAATGAGAACAGCGAGAAACTTAACATCAGGGTTGATGGTCACGAAGTCAATGAAGTTAAGGAATTCTGCTACCTAGGCAGTAAAATAACCAATGACGGACGGAGCAAGGAGGACATCAAAAGCAGACTCGCTATGGCACAAAAGGCATTTCTGGCCAAGATAAATCTACTAATATCAAATACCGGCCTTAATTTGAGGAAGAAATTTCTGAGGATGTACGTCTGGAGTGCATCATTGTATGGTAGTGAAACATGAACTGTGGGAAAACCGGAACAGAAGAGAATCGAAGCATTTGCGATGTGGTGCTATAGATGAATGTTGAAAATTTGGTGGACTGATACGGTAAGGAATGAGGAGGTTCTATGCAGAATCGGAGAGGAAAGGAATATGTGGAAAACATTGATACGGATAAGGGACAGGATGATAGGACATCTGCTAAGACATGAGGGAATGACTTCCATGGTACTAGAGGGAGCTGTAGAGGACAAAAACTGTAGAGGAAGACAGAGATTGGAATACGTGAAGCAAATAATTGAGGACGTAGGTTGCAAGTGCTACTCTGAGATGAAGAGGTTAGCACAGGAAAGGAAATCGTGGCAGGCCTAATCAAACCAGTCAGTAGACTGATGACCAAAAAAATAAAAAAATAAAAAAAAAAACTCTCCGTGATGCAGAAAGCAACGCCACTCTCGTAAAGTCTGCCAATGGAGTTTCTTGAGTATCTTAACTCTCTCGTACCGTCTAAACGATCCCGTGACGAAACGTGTGGCACTTCGTTGGATCTTTATCTCTCCTATGAGCTCTATCTCGTGGAGATACCAGACAGATGAACAATACTAAAGCGTTGGTCAAACAGCCGCATTATAAGCTACTTCCTTCGTTAGTGAGCTAAATTTCCTTAAGATTTTTCCTAAGAATCTGAGTCAGGCATCAGCATTTCCCATTATTTGTTTTATGTAGTTACTGCACTTCTCTGGATAATTACTCCTAGATTTTTCACGGCAGTCACAGTTTCCAGCGGTTAGTCATCAATAGTGTAGCTATTCAGTAGTGGATTTCTTTTCCCCCAGAGTTTGCGTAATTCACCAATTTCCTGGAGGTCACACCGCAAATCTAACGATTCGGCGTCTTCTGATACTTCGTAATAGAGAACCGCATCGTCTGCGAACAGCTTTAGACGGCATCCGACGCTTTCTACTGGATCATTCATATATATATATATATATATATATATATATATATATATATATATATATATATGATCCAGTAGAAAGTATATATATATATATATATATATATATATATATATATATATATATATATATATATTAACGGTCCTATCATACTTCCTTACATTTACCTATGTCGATTTTGTTCCGGTAAGAGCGACATGTTGAATTTTCGCCGAAAGTCTTGAATCCAGTCGCAGATATTCTCCGATACTCGAACGCTCCAATTTTTTTCACTAAACGGCAGCTCGCGACCGTGTGAAATGGCTTCCTGAAGTCAAAGAACTCGGCACCTACCCGAGCGACATTGTCTACGGGGCAGTGTATCTCAAGCAGGAAGCGAGAGAGCTGAGTTTCGCTGGATCTCTGTTTGCAGAATCAATATAAATTTTTAGAGAGGTGATTTTCCTTCACCAAGAATGCGATAATTCTTGAGCACAAAACATGCCCCATAATTTTATAAAAACTTGACGTCAACGATATAGGTCTATCATACTGTGTATTTGTCCTACGGCCCTATTTAAAAACGGGAATGACCTGCACTTACTCCCAACTGCTAGGTATCCTTTGTTGCTGAAGCGATATACGATAAATTACCGTTACAAGTGGAGCAAGTTCTTTCGCTTAATCTTTTACTCCTGAATCCATTCCACTACTAAGCGATTGTAGTTGTCTTTCTATTCCGCGATCAATTATCTCAGTGAAACTTCCTGGCAGATTAAAACTGTGTGCCCGACCGAGACTCGAACTCGGGACCTTTGCCTTTCGCGGGCAAGTGCCCTACCAACTGAGCTACCGAAGCACGACTCACGCCCGGTACTCACAGCTTTACTTCTGCCAGTACCTCGTCTCCTACCTTCCAAACTTTACAGAAGCTCTCCTGCGAACCTTGCAGAACTAGCACTCCTGAAAGAAAGGATATTGCGGAGACATGGCTTAGCCACAGCCTGGGGGATGTTTCCACAATGAGATTTTCACTCTGCAGCGGAGTGTGCGCTGATATGAAACTTCCTGGCAGATTAAAACTGTGTGCCCGACCGAGACTCGAACTCGGGACCTTTGCCTTTCGCGGGCAAGTGCTCTACCAACTGAGCTACCGAAGCACGACTCACGCCCGGTACTCACAACTTTACTTCTGCCAGTACCTCGTCTCCTACCTTCCAAACTTTACAGAAGCTCTCCTGCGAACCTTGCAGAACTAGCACTCCTGAAAGAAAGGATATTGCGGAGACATGGCTTAGCCACAGCCTGGGGGATGTTTCCAGAATGAGATTTTCACTCTGCAGCGGAGTGTGCGCTGATATGAAACTTCCTGGCAGATTAAAACTGTGTGCCCGACCGAGACTCGAACTCGGGACCTTTGCCTTTCGCGGGCAAGTGCTCTACCAACTGAGCTACCGAAGCACGACTCACGCCCGGTACTCACAGCTTTACTTCTGCCAGTACCTCGTCTCCTACCTTCCAAACTTTACAGAAGCTCTCCTGCGAACCTTGCAGAACTAGCACTCCTGAAAGAAAGGATATTGCGGAGACATGGCTTAGCCACAGCCTGGGGGATGTTTCCAGAATGAGATTTTCACTCTGCAGCGGAGTGTGCGCTGATATGAAACTTCCTGGCAGATTAAAACTGTGTGCCCGACCGAGACTCGAACTCGGGACCTTTGCCTTTCGCGGGCAAGTGCTCTACCAACTGAGCTACCGAAGCACGACTCACGCCCGGTACTCACAGCTTTACTTCTGCCAGTACCTCGTCTCCTACCTTCCAAACTTTACAGAAGCTCTCCTGCGAACCTTGCAGAACTAGCACTCCTGAAAGAAAGGATATTGCGGAGACATGGCTTAGCCACAGCCTGGGGGATGTTTCCAGAATGAGATTTTCACTCTGCAGCGGAGTGTGCGCTGATATGAAACTTCCTGGCAGATTAAAACTGTGTGCCCGACCGAGACTCGAACTCGGGACCTTTGCCTTGCGCGGGCAAGTGCTCTACCAACTGAGCTACCGAAGCACGACTCACGCCCGGTACTCACAGCTTTACTTCTGCCAGTACCTCGTCTCCTGCCTTCCAAACTTTACAGAAGCTCTCCTGCGAACCTTGCAGAACTAGCACTCCTGAAAGAAAGGATATTGCGGAGACATGGCTTAGCCACAGCCTGGGGGATGTTTCCAGAATGAGATTTTCACTCTGCAGCGGAGTGTGCGCTGATATGAAACTTCCTGGCAGATTAAAACTGTGTGCCCGACCGAGACTCGAACTCGGGACCTTTGCCTTGCGCGGGCAAGTGCTCTACCAACTGAGCTACCGAAGCACGACTCACGCCCGGTACTCACAGCTTTACTTCTGCCAGTACCTCGTCTCCTACCTTCCAAACTTTACAGAAGCTCTCCTGCGAACCTTGCAGAACTAGCACTCCTGAAAGAAAGGATATTGCGGAGACATGGCTTAGCCACAGCCTGGGGGATGTTTCCAGAATGAGATTTTCACTCTGCAGCGGAGTGTGCGCTGATATGAAACTTCCTGGCAGATTAAAACTGTGTGCCCGACCGAGACTCGAACTCGGGACCTTTGCCTTTCGCGGGCAAGTGCTCTACCAACTGAGCTACTGAAGCACGACTCACGCCCGGTACTCACAGCTTTACTTCTGCCAGTACCTCGTCTCCTACCTTCCAAACTTTACAGAAGCTCTCCTGCGAAACTTCCAGAACTAGCACTCCTGAAAGAAAGGATATTGCGGAGACATGGCTTAGCCACAGCCTGGGGGATGTTTCCAGAATGAGATTTTCACTCTGCAGCGGAGTGTGCGCTGATATGAAACTTCCTGGCAGATTAAAACTGTGTGCCCGACCGAGACTCGAACTCGGGACCTTTGCCTTTCGCGGGCAAGTGCTCTACCAACTGAGCTACCGAAGCACGACTCACGCCCGGTACTCACAGCTTTACTTCTGCCAGTACCTCGTCTCCTACCTTCCAAACTTTACAGAAGCTCTCCTGCGAACCTTGCAGAACTAGCACTCCTGAAAGAAAGGATATTGCGGAGACATGGCTTAGCCACAGCCTGGGGGATGTTTCCAGAATGAGATTTTCACTCTGCAGCGGAGTGTGCGCTGATATGAAACTTCCTGGCAGATTAAAACTGTGTGCCCGACCGAGACTCGAACTCGGGACCTTTGCCTTTCGCGGGCAAGTGCTCTACCAACTGAGCTACCGAAGCACGACTCACGCCCGGTACTCACAGCTTTACTTCTGCCAGTACCTCGTCTCCTACCTTCCAAACTTTACAGAAGCTCTCCTGCGAACCTTGCAGAACTAGCACTCCTGAAAGAAAGGATATTGCGGAGACATGGCTTAGCCACAGCCTGGGGGATGTTTCCAGAATGAGAAGTAAAGCTGTGAGTACGGGGCGTGAGTCGTGCTTCGGTAGCTCAGTTGGTAGAGCACTTGCCCGCGAAAGGCAAAAGTCCCGAGTTCGAGTCTCGGTCGGGCACACAGTTTTAATCTGCCAGGAATTTTCATATCAGCGCACACTCCGCTGCAGAGTGAAAATCTCATTCTGGAAACATCCCCCAGGCTGTGGCTAAGCCATGTCTCCGCAATATCCTTTCTTTCAGGAGTGCTAGTTCTGCAAGGTTCGCAGGAGAGCTTCTGTAAAGTTTGGAAGGTAGGAGACGAGGTACTGCCAGAAGTAAAGCTGTGAGTACCGGGCGTGAGTCGTGCTTCGGTAGCTCAGTTGGTAGAGCACTTGCCCGCGCAAGGCAAAGGTCCCGAGTTCGAGTCTCGGTCGGGCACACAGTTTTAATCTGCCAGGAAGTTTCATATCAGCGCACACTCCGCTGCAGAGTGAAAATCTCATTCTGGAAACATCCCCCAGGCTGTGGCTAAGCCATGTCTCCGCAATATCCTTTCTTTCAGGAGTGCTAGTTCTGCAAGGTTCGCAGGAGAGCTTCTGTAAAGTTTGGAAGGTAGGAGACGAGGTACTGGCAGAAGTAAAGCTGTGAGTACCATGCGTGAGTCGTGCTTCGGTAGCTCAGTTGGTAGAGCACTTGCCCGTGCAAGGCAAAGGTCCGGAGTTCGAGTCTCGGTCGGGCACACAGTTTTAATGTGCCAGGAAGTTTCATATCAGCGCACACTCCGCTGCAGAGTGAATATCTCATTCTGGAAACATCCCCCAGGCTGTGGCTAAGCCATGTCTCCGCAATATCCTTTCTTTCAGGAGTGCTAGTTCTGCAAGGTTCGCAGGAGAGCTTCTGTAAAGTTTGGAAGGTAGGAGACGAGGTACTGGCAGAAGTACAGCTGTGAGTACCGGTCGTGAGTCGTGCTTCGGTAGCTTAGTTGGTAGAGCACTTGCCCGCGAAAGGCAAAGGTCCCGAGTTCGAGTCTCGGTCGTGCACACAGTTTTAATCTGCCAGGAAGTTTCATATCAGCGCACACTCCGCTGCAGAGTGAAAATCTCATTCTGGAAACATCCCCCAGGCTGTGGCTAAGCCATGTCTCCGCAATATCCTTTCTTTCAGGAGTGCTAGTTCTGCAAGGTTCGCAGGAGAGCTTCTGTAAAGTTTGGAAGGTAGGAGACGAGGTACTGGCAGAAGTAAAGCTGTGAGTACCGGGCGTGAGTCGTGCTTCGGTAGCTCAGTTGGTAGAGCACTTGCCCGCGAAAGGCAAAGGTCCCGAGTTCGAGTCTCGGTCGGGCACACAGTTTTAATCTGCCAGGAAGTTTCATATCAGCGCACACTCCGCTGCAGAGTGAAAATCTCATTCTGGAAACATCCCCCAGGCTGTGGCTAAGCCACGTCTCCGCAATATCCTTTCTTTCAGGAGTGCTAGTTCTGCAAGGTTCGCAGGAGAGCTTCTGTAAAGTTTGGAAGGTAGGAGACGAGGTACTGGCAGAAGTAAAGCTGTGAGTACCGGGCGTGAGTCGTGCTTCGGTAGCTCAGTTGGTAGAGCACTTGCCCGCGAAAGGCAAAGGTCCCGAGTTCGAGTCTCGGTCGGGCACACAGTTTTAATCTGCCAGGAATTTTCATATCAGCGCACACTCCGCTGCAGAGTGAATATCTCATTCTGGAAACATCCCCCAGGCTGTGGCTAAGCCATGTCTCCGCAATATCCTTTCTTTCAGGAGTGCTAGTTCTGCAAGGTTCGCAGGAGAGCTTCTGTAAAGTTTGGAAGGTAGGAGACGAGGTACTGGCAGAAGTAAAGCTGTGAGTACCGGGCGTGAGTCGTGCTTCGGTAGCTCAGTTGGTAGAGCACTTGCCCGCGAAAGGCAAAGGTCCCGAGTTCGAGTCTCGGTCGGGCACACAGTTTTAATCTGCCAGGAAGTTTCATATCAGCGCACACTCCGCTGCAGAGTGAAAATCTCATTCTGGAAACATCCCCCAGGCTGTGGCTAAGCCATGTCTCCGCAATATCCTTTCTTTCAGGAGTGCTAGTTCTGCAAGGTTCGCAGGAGAGCTTCTGTAAAGTTTGGAAGGTAGGAGACGAGGTACTGGCAGAAGTAAAGCTGTGAGTACCGGGCGTGAGTCGTGCTTCGGTAGCTCAGTTGGTAGAGCACTTGCCCGCGAAAGGCAAAGATCCCGAGTTCGAGTCTCGGTCGGGCACACAGTTTTAATCTGCCAGGAAGTTTCATATCAGCGCACACTCCGCTGCAGAGTGAAAATCTCATTCTGGAAACATCCCCCAGGCTGTGGCCAAGCCATGTCTCCGCAATATCCTTTCTTTCAGGAGTGCTAGTTCTGCAAGGTTCGCAGGAGAGCTTCTGTAAAGTTTGGAAGGTAGGAGACGAGGTACTGGCAGAAGTAAAGCTGTGAGTACCGGGCGTGAGTCGTGCTGCGGTAGCTCAGTTGGTAGAGCACTTGCCCACGAAAGGCAAAGGTCCCGAGTTCGAGTCTCGGTCGGGCACACAGTTTTAATCTGCCAGGAAGTTTCATATCAGCGCACACTCCGCTGCAGAGTGAAAATCTCATTCTGGAAACATCCCCCAGGCTGTGGCTAAGCCATGTCTCCGCAATATCCTTTCTTTCAGGAGTGCTGGTTCTGCAAGGTTCGCAGGAGAGCTTCTGTAAAGTTTGGAAGGTAGGAGACGAGGTACTGGCAGAAGTACAGCTGTGAGTACCGGGCGTGAGTCGTGCTTCGGTAGCTCAGTTGGTAGAGCACTTGCCCGCGAAAGGCAAAGGTCCCGAGTTCGAGTCTCGGTCGGACACACAGTTTTAATCTGCCAGGAAGTTTCATATCAGCGCACACTCCGCTGCAGAGTGAAAATCTCATTCTGGAATTATCTCAGTATCTGCCATTTCTATATTCGTAAGACGATTGGAAAGAGGGACCATGCTACGATCTTCCGCGGTGAAACAATTTCGGAAGACCGAATTCAGTGTTTCGGCCTTCTCTCTGTTATCTTTGCTTTCGGCGGAAATATAGGCACTGAGTGAATGAATAGATGCTTTTGGCCCACTCACTAATTTTAAATACGACCAAAATCTCTTAAAGGTTTTACTTAGATCGGCTGACAAATTTTACTTTCAATGTCACTGAACGCGTCTCTCGCCGCTCTCCTTACTCTCATTTTCGCTTTGTTCAGCTTTTGTTGACAGCTAGCTTTTTACTTCTCTTGTATCTGACATCTCTTTGTTTACGTAGCAGTTGTCTTCAACTGGTTCAAATGGCTCTCAGCACTATGGGACTTAACATCTGTGGTCATCAGTCCCATAGATCTTAGAACTACTCAAACCTAACTAACCTAAGGACATCACACACATCCATGCCCGAGGCAGGATTCGAACCTGCGACCGTATCGGTCACGCGTTTCCAGACTGAAGCGTCTAGAACCGCACGGCCACGCTGGCCGGCAACAGTTGTCTAACACGGCTGTTAAACCATTGTCGGTCTTCTCCATCCATTAAAACCTTACTTGGAACGTATTTTTCTCATGCATATTACTCGATTCCTTTGAATTTTTTTTCAAATTTTTTTCCACATCTTGGTCATCATCATGGAATCGTTTATGCTGACTGCTCATATACTCTGAAATTTGTATCCCATCACTCTTAAGAAAAAAAGAGTATCTTCCTACTTTCCTTAACACTCTTTGTGAGAGCCGTTGTCATATATGCTGTCAGAGCCTTATGATCACCGATGCCTTCTTCTACGTTAACTGATTCGATGAGTTCAGGTCTGTTTGTTACCGAGAGGTATAAGACGTTACTGTCACGTGTTGATTCTCTAACTATGTGCTCGAAGTAATTTTCGGACAACACGCCCAGAACATTGTCCCTGTCTCTGGCACCAGTTTTGATAGCGGTTTACTCCAAATGTATGCCTCGCAAGTTGAAATCTACCCCTACAACAAGGACGTGATCAAGAAAGTTACTAACGGTATTCTATGTGTTCTGTCTAATGCTCTCTACCACTAGAGCTCCTGGCCCAGATTGTCTATAAAAGGATCGAATTACCATTTGTGGCTGATCTTTGATATTTAACTTTATCCATAGTATTTCACCATCTCGCTAAATTTTATCGAATTCTTTAGTGCAATAAACACGCTGCCACAATTGGTGACTAATCTATAATAACGATAAATATTCCAATCTTAACTTAGGATTTCGTTGCATTAATGTCTGGTTTCGACCAACTATCCATTGCTAATACTATATGTGTGTTACAGCCTTGAGTAGGCGATACTAGTTCTGGCCCTTTCCTTTGGATGCTCCTGCAGTGTACTAAAATCACATTAACCTTTTCAATCTCTTGTCTGCGGCGGCGAACGTTCTCTGAGGACATGTGGCTAGTTTATCAGGCAAATAGTCTTGGATTCCTAGGGAGGGTTTATCTAACCCAAAAAAAGCTACTACTCGAGTAGCTGCTTCCTGCGTGTAGTGTACGCCTATCTATTAAGGGGAACCATACAACTCTGTACCCGATAGCGGAGGTCGAGAAATTCGCACCGCATACCGTCGCAGTATAGTCTGAGTCTCTGGTTTAGACCTTCCGCTCTGGTCCAGATCAGCAGACCTCGATCAGCTCTGGGTACGATGCTACCAATAGACAGCTTAGTCTGCACATCGCGTGCGATACTAGTTGTCTTCACTAAATCAGCCATTTGCCGGTAGGAGCCGAGGATGCCCGTGAGAACCGAACAGGCGTGTCGCAGGTCTCGTCCCCAGTGCGCCGATATCATTGCAACTTTGAACATTTACCAGAAGCATGTCGACGATAGCCAAAAGAGCTTCCAGCTGTTGACGGACAGCAACCAGTTCTGTTTGTGTCGGCTCACAACAAGCATAGTCCCTAGCCATATCCTAGTGGATAAAAATAGATACGTCTCCAATGGCGCTACTGAGTTACGAATGCACGCACAATACAATGAGGAGAACAATGAAATACTAAAAACAGCTCTGCAGGTTTCTCACCAAACCCTGAGATGGCAAACTTTTAACCATAAATAAATTTCCCTACTGCAGTGGATGTATCTAAATTTACCTGTAACTAGAAACACAGATTTCGCGAAAGCTGCAGAACTAGATAATTATGCACACTACAATGCGCTGATATAAACTATATGCTTTGTACCAGTACGAGATTTAAAGATACTGGCGGGAGATGGCTGTCAGACGACGTGAAAATTACACTAGAAGGGCGCCTTACACAAGGATATGCAGCAAGGTTTACACAGAAAACGAAGACTTACAGTTATTTCTTGACCACTGGTCCACGCAATATAGTACACATATATAGTTCACTTCTTTGCAGGAGCACGTGGAAAGAAAAGAGAAAAGAAACAGAAACTGAAATAAATTATTAGCCCGCATCTCGTGGTCATGCGGTAGCGTTCTCGCTTCCCACGCCCGGATTCCCGGGTTCGATTCCCGGCGGGGTCAGGGATTTTCTCTGCCTCGTGATGGCTGGGTGTTGTGTGATGTCCTTAGGTTAGTTAGGTTTAAGTAGTTCTAGGTTCTAGGGGACTGATGACCATTGATGTTAAGTCTCATAGTGCTCAGAGCCGTTTTTTTTAACTAAATTATTGTGTTTCGCAGAACTGCTGCTATCCTACCGCTGCTGGCGCGTCTACTCGACGCGTGCGGGTACTGTCAAAGCCCACATCCACCTGCAAGGACATGTCAATAAACCGAATTGCCAAGTATGGGCAACAGAAAATTCACCCGCTGATCAAACGGTACCGATCATTCTGAAAGAGTACCTAAGGGAAAGCACACGTAGCCTATGGGTCCATTCTGCCTTCGGCTCTGCTGCAGCATTGGCGTCTGTTTACGTTCCTGTCGTGGAATTTCGGGCGCGCATTTGTTTACGTATTCGGCGTACTCAAAGTTTCGAAGACACCGGTATAGAACGGCACATGCATACTGCAAGTCGACTCTTAAGATTAGTTTTTCGAATGAATATGCGAGCCCGAAAGTCTATGAAACTGAACGGTTCCTACGAGACGGAGTTAAACTTGAACGAACTACACCTCTCCATAGTGAGCAGCGTCATCTACGTCAAATTGATTAACGATGGAGTGTGTGACAAGATCACTCGAGATACTAGACAAAGACTCAAATTTGGCCACTCTGACGGATATGTTGGAGTGGTGAATGTTGATCTCGCGGGTCTGGGTTTACGAAGCAAACGTATCTTCGAACTTCCTTTCGAGTTTCCTTCTGACTTGATGATTGACGTCTTGCGCCCGTATGGAAGAGTGTTTCGCCAAGTGGAGGAAAATTGGTCCAACTTCAGACTCCCATTCTCAATGGGGTGCGTCAAATCAGAATAGAACTGACGCAACACGTAACCTCACACTTGTTCATCGGTGAATGCCGACTAACAGTCATCTGCTATGGCCAACAAAACATGCTGTGGATGTTCCAGTTGGCTAACCCGTGCCTACGCCCACGCTGACGCCGCCGAGATTAACGTATGTGAACGCGTTTCGAACAGATCCCATCCTGAAGAATGGCCAGCTCCAACATCCTGACAGTTTACGGCTACCGGCTGCTGCAGAGACCGCCACCTGTGAAGAAACGCCGCACACTACTGCCACTCTCCACCGGAAAGGATCGGTAGGTGGTATGGAAATTGATCCTACGGCTGTGACGACAGCTGTGAACCGTGCGTGGCACATGTTCGTGCTATATCTCATTTGACATCCTGTTTTTTTCTGTACTACCCCCTTGTTATGGTAATTTCAATTACTGGTGTCACTTAGTTGCACCCTTGCCTGCCCGTGAGCGGCAGCAGCGGCGCTTATCGATAAAAGCACTGCAGTATTATCTTTGCTGCTATTATTTCCCGGTTGTCGTGAGTTCGGAATTGGTTCGGCTCTGGCAGTGAGTTGGAACGTACCTGCAGTTAGTTCGGACCTGGCAGTGATCAGTCGGGGCGCGGCTGCAATGAGGTCCGGACAGCCACGACTCGCTCGACGGTTGCCGATACATATCACTTGAGAGCGGACCACCTTCGTTGGTCGTCGGTCGGTCGTCTTGTCGGATAACGTGTATGTTGGCTGGCGATCGCTTATGGGTTGTCTGCGTGTACAGCCTCGTGATTTGTCCTTGTTATTGCACAGTCGCTGCCGTTAGTATTGTCTGGTCATTCGTGCAAGTGTTCGTGAAACTGTGGGCAGCTTGTGATGTCGACTGCTCAGTTATTTTAGTGCTATCTCCGTGCTGATGTGTGGCAGTCGGTTGGTTGGTGCGGATCAGCGAGGAAATCTCCGCGCGGCGCAGTGGGCCGGGTCTGCTGGCGGTGTCTACGCAGTGTCGGAGTGTGTGGGAGCTGTTCGGATTGCTACCGCGTTCGTGGCTCACCGACCCAGGACATCAAAGTTGAGTGGTGATTTAATTACCGAAGCCAGACTGTTCACATTGTGCCGTTGGATTCCATGGTTGGCTGTTTGGGCGAGGTGTGGGGTGGGGGTCGTATTCCCTTGAGTAACAGCGAGTGTTCGAGTTGGCAAAAGGATGGCCACAATCCGGAGGAGTTTAAGTATATTTTGGTTATTTGAAGTCCAAGTGCACCCACGGAATTTTCTGCCTAATGGCCGTCAGCGTTCCGGTTACCTGTTCGGGCTGCTGACGTAAAATTCTGGCAGTGTCCTTTCCTCACCGTGTTGTCGCTGTACAACACGTGTGTGACAGTTTATTCATACTTTTACGTTCTGGCTTTGAAGTTCCTTGTGCACAGGTCGGGTGGAAAGCAGGTCGTATTGTCGGTGGGTCGGTTGACTGTCTCCTGGTTGAGTTGCCGGTGGATTGGATATAGTTGGGCCGACTACCTGTCTCCCATAAGCGAACGTTAAAATTTGTAGTGCAGACCGCCCACCGGAAACTTCGGCTGTACTGCCTTCTCTTATTCCTATTTCATTGTGTATTTTAATGGTTTATAGCCGATGGTTTGAATTTGTATGCTTTTAGTTGGGTTTTTAAATAATGGGCCTTAAGCCGCCTTCAAATTTAGATTCCTTACTTGTTAAACCCTAGATGGTTTGGGCCTTCAGCCAGTGTAAAATATTGTTTAAAGATAAGGCTTTGGGCCTTCTGCCTACTAAAAATAATTTTACTTGTTTTAAGTCATCTGCCTTCAGCAGTTTCTAAGTTAAATTCTTGTCTTTCAAGTATCAGACAGTGTGGGGCTTTCAGCCTAATTTAAGATAAGGATTTTGCCTTGTGTTTAATTTAATTAATTTTACCTGCAGTCTTAAATCATGGGCCTTTAGCCGTCGTCAAATTGTTTGCTTTTCAAGCGTTAGATTTGTTGGTCCTTCAGCCCAGTTATAGAACTTACTGTGAGGCCTTCTGCCTTCTGCCGGCAAGAGTGGCCGAGAGGTTCTAGGCGCTGCAGTCTGGTACCGCGCGACCGCTACAGTCGCAGGTTCGAATCCTGCCTCGGGCATGGATGTGTGTGATGTCCTTAGGTTAGTTAGGTTTCACTAGTTCTAAGTTCTAGGGGTCCGATGACCTCAGAAGTTAAGTCCCATAGTGCTCAGAGCCATTTGAACCTTCTGCCTTCTAAATATCCTGTTTTGAGTCTGAATTTTAAGTTAATAGTTTTCAGCCGTTTTTAAACTATAAGTGGTTGTGCCCTTAAGGCATAAAATAGTGTGGCCTATTCAGCCGACAACTAAGTTCATATATTTCTGCTGTATTGTTTGGACAACTAAATAACGTTTGAGTGTAACTGAGAGCCCCCTTTTGGCCCCTTTCCACAATTCCAACTACCTGTTCTGTCCTGCGTCCTTAGGCTGGGCGTTTCAACCTGCTTTTGTCCCTGACTTCCGCATTGGGAGACGGAGACGCACGAGTGCGAACAACAATCGCCGAAGCGCTACAAGAAACGACGACTAGGGCCGATGGACACCTGCTTAATGCATTCCACGGCAGATGGAGTTGCCTGTAACGACGGTTCAGTGAACATGGCTGCGCAGCTAGAGGTTCTACTTCACACACAGCAGAACGTCGCGAATCACTGGAGATAGGGGTTGAATACGGACTCACCGGACGGAGTCCCGCCCGTAGGGTCCCTCCATCCACCGCAGCAACACCTTCCCTTTCGATCAACCCGGAGGGAGAAACACGGCGAGAGATGGATCCCCAGCACAGGATCTGGGTCGATGAATCCGGTGCTGATCGGCATATCAACGACGCAGTCGAAACGGCGGATGCGGCATCCACCGGATGTTAACAACGCTGAAGATGCAGACTGTCGCACAGACACCATCCCGCCGAGCAACAGCACACAGGTTAATATAAGCGTTTATGTGCGCTTTGCTCACTGAGGAACAGCGGCAGGCGTGTCGAACAGCCTCTGTTAACATTAATACAATTAGGACACCTGTCAAATTGCAATTATTAGGAGACATGCTACAGACGTTGACATCGTCCTTCTGCAGGAAGCGTGTGTCGAGAGCTTCCCCGATCTCTACGAGTACGACACATACATTACACCACTACGGACGGCGGCAGCGACACTTCTACGGGGCGGCATAGTAGCCGAGGACGTGGTGTACCTGCAGTCAGCGCGAGGACTGGCGCTCACAGTGCTAGGAGAACGGATCGTTAACATCTACCACCGTCGGGTTCCGACAGAAGGTGCGATCGATCCCGATCTTACGCAGAGGAGATTCTTAGGCCGGTATGAACATGTCTTATTTAGAGGTAACTTCAACTGCATACTCGCACTAAAGGATCAGCACCCACGTTATAATTCATGACAGGAGCTACGGAAACTGATACAGGACATGAACATAACCAATGCATGGGAGACTGTACATGGCGACAGATGCGGATATACCTATGTCACAAGTCACTCTGCAAGTCACCTCGATCGAATTTACATAACATGGCATCTCGAATCTGAAATCCTTAATGCGGTATTGTGGCCCGTCGCCTTTTCAGATCACATATCATATATCCCTAAGTCGTCAACGAGTGTGGAGGAGTCGTGGTGTTTGGAATTTGAATGCAGCACACCCCAGGGCACTTCAATACAGACGCTTGCTTAAAGACACTTGGCACATTCGTGAACGACGCCTCCCGACATAACCGACCACGTCACAATGGTGGCTGGAATGCGTTAAGCCTGCACTGCGCCAAGCGTTAATTGTGTATGGAAGGAAGCATATGATGTGGATCCGCCACACTGCGGAATTTTATTTCACGATGCTCCGCGAACTTTCTGTACAAGGAAATTCACAGGATCAGAGTGCTGCTATAAAACGAGAGCAAGCCCTAATAATTTCCATAAAGCAACGCTGTCTGGAGGGGGTTGCAGTCCGCGCAAGGATCTTTGAACGAGCCCGCGGAGAATCATCTCCATGTACCACGTTCTCACAGAAAAGCAACGTAGCCGCAGAATCTTAATACAGACGGTCGTACTACTGGATGGTTGTAGTATGACGACGCAAAAAGACATTGCCAACGCCTTTGTGGAACAACACGGTCCTCTCTATGCAGAAGGGAACACAATCAGGCAGCCTTCCATAATGTGCCACGAACGCAATCCGCATGCCTCGACCCGACTACCGACCGAGAGTTAACGGGGGAAGTCACAGACGACGACGTAATACAAGCGCTTGATAAGGGAGCGTCGCACAAATCGCCGTGGCCCGACGGGTTTGCGTTAGAGATTTATCGTACATTTAAAGATCTCATGACTCCGAGTAGAATAAAGGGTTACGGGAGAGGATGGGCTTCGTACTATGAATGAGACAAGAACATGACTAATCGCGTTCTGAAACAAATTTCAATTTGTAATAGTCAATGCTCTGTTGAAGAATCACAAGAGGAACAGGTATGCTTGGAAAAGGCCAGGAGATATGCGAAGATACCAGTTAGATTGTATCTTAGTCGGCCAGATATTCCGAACTCACATTCTGGATTTTAACGCATACCCATGAGCAGATACAAACTCAGATCAGTATTTAGTGGTGATGGAGAGAAGGCTGAAGTGTAAGAGAGCAATTGTAACTTCCCCTTTGAACAATTATGCACGACTGTGCTTAAACTGACACACAATGTTTTTAGCGCAACGCAATCTGACTTTCAAAATTCCCTACAAAAGAATGGCCCTGACTAACATTAAACTATACCTTTCACAAATCACTTACCTCACAAAAATCTTCGCTGCTCAAGCTACTGCAATACAGCGAGCGCCACTACTGCCAGCTAAATAAAAGATTCAAACTACGGAAGGCACTAACTACTGATAGGGATAGTTAGCAAATGAAAGATATTAATAGAGAACAAACAATGTATTTACCTTGATATCATCATATATAAGTATAGCAGCTCATGACAAATTACAAAACTCCGCCATCTCCCTCCCCACATCCACCACTGCTGGCGGCTCACCTCCAACTGCGCAACGCTATGCGCTGTTCACCACCAGCTGCCTAACACTACAATGGCGAGTATTACAACAATGCAAAGCAGCCACAGACTGCACACAGCACAGCCAGTGATGTGGCGTTACCAATAAAAAAACCTAAACAGCCTACTTACATAAAGAAAACATAAACAGCCTACTTACATAGCCCCCATGCTCCCCACAAAAAATTTTACAAATTTTTTTGGGCAGTGCCCAATAATGATTAAACAGCATACTTACATAAAGAAAACATAAACAGCCTACTTACACAATCATAAAGAATCAATGAACAAAGAAGTGGGATACCTACTAAGGAATGAAGAGAGATGCTTGAATTTTTCTATGGGTGTAGACACTGTGGTATGTATTGTTAATTGAGTCTCCCAGCGTGCCTCTTCCACCCGCCTTCGTGGAAGGAATGATCATTCCTATCCGTAAACCATTTGGCAGCACAGGGATACAGGGCTACTGTCACTGACTTAATTGCGCCTGCAAGATCTACACCAGGGTACTTGTAGCACGATTTAAACGCATATTGCACCAAGTGATATCACTCTAGAAGGGGATAGCAACATACAAACGGCACTCAGCGACTATCGCGATGTTATCGTATTGGCAACCACATCTCTTCTCCGGGGTACACTGGTATCGATAGATTTCGATCGCGTCTTGGACAGGGTGAGGACGCCTATGTCGTGAAAATGATTACAAAAGTGAAGTTTCCAGAGAGTTTTTCACCGTCGTTACTCGAATACTCCACGGCGCATTATCCAGAGTGGTCATCAATGGACGCATGGTGGGTGGGATCATCGCTATCTTAACGATCGATCAGACACCCTGTCGACGATACTGTATGCCATCACTGTCGAGTCGCTGCTTTGCGGTCTCCGGAATGGACTCCAAGGAATGATGATAAGGCACAACAAGTTCAGTGACTGCACACTTTAGAGATGTCCATTTCTGTTCAGCCGAACTGCCTGGTGAGCTGTTCTTTACCACAGTGTCTACACCCATAGAAAAATTCAAGCAACTCTATTCATTCCTTAGTAGGTATCCCACTTCTTTGTTCAGTGATTCTTTATGATTGCTCTCTTACACTTCAGCCTTCTCTCCATCACCACTAAATACTGATCTGAGTTTGTATCTGCTCATGGGTACGCGTTAAAATCCAGAATGTGAGTTCGGAATATCTGGCCGACTAAGATACAATCTAACTGGTATCTTCGCATATCTCCTGGCCTTTTCCAAGCATACCTGTTCCTCTTGTGATTCTTCAACAGAGCATTGACTATTACAAATTGAAATTTGTTTCAGAACGCGATTAGTCATGTTCTTGTCTCATTCATAGTACGAAGCCCATCCTCTCCCGTAACCCTTTATTCTACTCCTTACCCTACAACCGCATTTCGGTCCCCATGACCATTAGACTTTCATGTCCCCCTACGTACTGAATTATCCGTTCGATTTGCGCATGTGTTACCTTGTCTCTTCACATTAGCTTGTGATGCCGCCACGTGTACCTGAACTATTGTTGTCGGTGTTGGCTTGCTTCGATTCTGGTGATAACTACCCTATCACTGATATGTTCACGGTAACTTATCCTCTGCCTTATCGTCCTGCTCATAACGAATATTACTCACGTTATACCGTTTTATGCTGCTGTTGACATTATCCTATACACTACTGTCCAGAAATCCTTGTCTTCTTTTCATTTCACTTCACTGACTCGTATTACATGTGGAGTGAGCATTAGCATTTTGTAGCTTCCCTACGATGTCCAGACTTAAATTTCTGACATTCCACGCCACGTCTCGTAGAACGGTTTCCTTGGGTTAGTATTTGAGACTTTGTCTTATAATTACCCACCCCTTTGCAGCCCCCTCCAGGAGATTTGAAAGAGGGTTGTTTCGGAATCTTTTGCCATGACACTTTTTCATCACGGGCCACTTTGGTTTGCCAATTTTGATGATTTATATCCAAAGTTTAAGCGGTTGCGGGGCTAGAAAACGGGAACGAGGGCGTTTTCATTACTGATCGAAGACGTTACCCTACACCAGGGAACTTGAGGAACACATAAATACAAGTCACTTAGTAATGAAGTAAATAGGAAGTGCAGAGAAGCTAAGGCAAAATGGCTGTATGAGAAATGTGAAGAGATCGAAGAGGTAAAGGACTGACTAAACATGTAGGAAACTCTAATTAAAATTCGGTGAAATTAAGAGGAAGGGTGGTGACGTAAAGAGTGCAGAGCAGAGGGCGGAGAGGTGGAAAGGGTGTACTGAAGGCCTCTATGAGGTGAAATACTTGTCTAATGGTGTGAGAGAAGAAGAAACAGTAATCATGTAGAAGAGATAATGGATCGAGTATTAGAACCAGAATTTAAAAGTCCATTGGAAGACATAAGAGCATATAAGCCAAACGGGATAGACAACCGTCCAACAGGATTTCTAAAATCATTGGGAAGTAGGATAAAACAACTATTCCCTTTGTTGTTTAGACTGTATGAGTCTGGCAATATAGCAACTTAGATTCCGGAGAACATCATCCATGAAATTCCGAAGATTGTAAGAGCCAACAAGTGCGAGAATTATCACACAATCACCTAAATAGCTCATGCATCAGAGTTGCTGACAAAGATAATATAAATAAGAAAGGAAAAGAAAATTGAGGATGTGTTAGATGACGATCGGTTTGGCTTTAGGAAAGGTGAATACAACAGAGAAGCTATTCCGAGTTTGTGGTCGATACTGAAAGCAAGACTAAAGAAAAATCAAAACACGTTCATAGGATTTGTCGACTTTCACAAAGCGTAAGACAATGTCAAATGGTGCCAGATGTTCCAAATTCTGAGGAAAATGGGGGTAAGCAATGGGTAAAGGGGAGTGTACAGTATGTACTAAACCAAAGAAGAAATAATAATAGCGGAAGACCAAGAAAGAAGTGCTCGGATTAGAAAGGGCGTAATACAAGAATGTAGTCTTTCGATGCTACTCTTCATTCTATACATCGGAGAAGCAAGGATGGAAATAAAAGTTCATGAATGGGATTGAAATTCATGGTTAAAGGATATAAATGATGGAATTCTTTGATGAAATTTCTGTCCTCAGTGAAAGTGAGGAAAGCTGACTGCCACTGCTTAATGGAATGTTAAGTCGAATGACAACACGATACAGATTGAGAGTAAATCGGAAAAAGACAAAGTAGTAGAAATGAGAGCAACGAGAAACCTAGTATCTGGACTGATGGTCACAGAGCAGATGAAGTTAAGGAATTCTGCTACCTAGGCAGCAAAATCACCAATAACGGACCGAGCAAGGAGGATTTAAAAAGCAGAATAACACTGCCAAAACGGGTATTGCCAGGCAAGAGAAGTCCACCCGTATCGAACGTAAGATTTAATTTAAGGAAGAGTTTTATGATAATGTATGTTTTGAGCACATCATTTTGTGGCAGTGAAACATGGAGTGGGAAAATGGAACAGAAAAGAATTGAAGCATTTGACATGTGGTGCTAGAGACGAATGTTGTACATTAGGTGGCATGACAGGGTAAAAAATGAGGTTCTCCGCAGAAGGGAATATACGGTAAACACTGATAACAAAAAGGGGTAAGATGGTAGGACGTCTGTTAAGACACCATGGAGCAGCTTCCATGGTGATTACTCAAGATGGCGCTCCTTCGCACATAGCACAGCCAGTAAAGCTGGTACTGAAGAGGGATTTGAGAAACGATGGGTCATCAGCCGTCTTTTCCCTACGTACTGCCCGTCCAGATCACCTGTGTGGCTTGTTTCTCTACGGTTATCTGATACATGTTGTGTTCAGTGTTCCGATTACAAACGTAGCTGCAATGAAGGCACCCATTGCATAACGCAATCTGAACGTCATCCCTGAGTTACTCCAATCTGTTGCGAAACCCGCTGTTTCTCGATTTCAAGTTGTGGCAGAAAACGGTAGACAGCACACTGAGCAGGCTTTATGCTAGTGTCGAGACATTAAAAAGCCAATTTCATTGTTGCTTTTAACATAGTTTATGGCCTCAGCGCAATTAAAAACCATTTTTCCAGTGCATTGTGGTACGAACGTGCTGTCGTGGATGGACTTACCAAGCTAAATCGAAGCAGCTGTTGTATGCCAAACGTGGGTGGTCATGCACACTGGACATTACGGATAGTTTAATGTGCAACTCACACTATAGCCGTCATTTCCAGCTACATCCATTTACGTAATAATGCTTGCAGCTTCATCTTGGGAGGAAATCTTCGTAATTTACTTTTCTTTCTGTAACGTTTCCTCTCCTTCCACAATATTCCATTCAATTTGGACGCCATTCTGAGCAGTGGTTCTCCTTTCATGGTCTTTTAAAATGGAACTGTAATTATAACCACCCTGTATATCCAATTAAATAGGAAATATTAAATATTAAATCACCTTCCACCAGGGCAGCTTGCAATATATAACGATGTTCAATATCACTTATAAAGTCATGGACTACTTCCAGAGTTTTAAATTACTAGAAAACACAGTGGTGTATTAAATATTCGGTCGGTATAGTGGCACCATTTACGTAATAAAGATGCTTCTCCCCAGCCTTTACATTTACCTTTCCTTACGAGACCACTAGGGAGTTAATGTCATTTGCACTTGCGATGATTTTTTTTGCTTTACGCCTTTTGATTCTTCGTATGAATTTCGTTTGATGATTGTTTCGTTACGCCCCGTATAGGCTGCCGTCCCCTCCCCCCCCCCCTCCCCCTTTGCTTTCTTTCTCCTAGTATTCTCTGTTCCCCTTCCCAAATAGTAGCAGTTGAACAATGCCTACATTAATGTAGTATTGCGTCCACTTCTCCGCATTTGGTATTTAATTTTACGTATAGTCTTTTATTACTGCTTCTATACAAATATTCAATAATATCATATTATCAAGTTGTTCATTTATTTCGGTGGACGTTAGGATCGCCACTGTATCCAGATAGGCACGTCACAGCCGGCCGGAGTGACCGAGCGGTTCTAGGCGCTACAGTCTGGAACCGCGCGACCGCTACGGCCGCAGGTTCCAATCCTGCCTCGGGCATAGATGTGTGTGATGTCCTTAGGTTGGTTAGGTTTAAGTAGTTCTAAGTTCTGATGACCTCATAAGTTAAGTCCCATAGTGCTCAGGGCCATTTAGTTCTATTTGGTGTGACTGTTTTAATACTTCTTCTAATACCTTCGGTATCTTTCCTTTCGTCGACTTTCGTAATTTACTTTTGTGCTTATGACTATTTTATTTGGCATGCATTCTGAAGATGGGCTGCGTCCGAATTGGGTCAATATTTTTTTTTAAATAACATGAGCAGTTCATTTTTATTCACGCATTACACTGACGTAAAACTTGCTCTCAGAGTGACACACCCCGATACCTGGCAACACTGGGGTGAGGGCAACATTCGGCCACTGTTTGTTCTACTCCCAAGAAAAATTTATTGTCTCGAAAAACTGTCCCTCAAGTTTCACAGCGGAACACTTGTTTGCTTCAGGTCATTTATAATGAACACTACAGTGGCTTCCACACTCAAACTAACATGGAAATCTACGCCAAACAATCTTCGTGCACAGTTTAGATGAGCCTGCCGGTAAACAACGCAACCAGCTAGTGGGTTACGGATTCCACTACGCCTTGCCTCTGCGCATCACACTAGCATTTGTCTCCTTGTACAAAGACAGTCACACTACATTTACCTTCTTGTGCACAGACTGTCATAGATAAAACTTAAAACAAATTAATGCAATAAGATACACTGACGCGCCAAAGAAACTGGTATAGGTTTGCGTATTCAGATAAGGAGATATGTGAACCGGCAGAATACGGCGCAGTATGAGACAATAAGTGCATGGCGCAGTTATTAGATTGGTTACTGCTGCTAGAATGGCAGGTTATCAACGTTTAAGTGAATATGAACGTTGTGTTATAGTCGGAGCACGAGCGACAGGACACAGCAACTCCGAGGTAGCGATGAAGTGGAGATTTTCCCGTACGAACATTTCAATAGTGTACTGCCAATATCAGGAATTTGATGAAACATCAAATCTCCGACATCGCTGTGTCCGGAGAAAGATCCTGCAAGACAGGTACCAACATCGACTGAACATATTCGTTCAACGTGACAGAAGTGCAACTCTTCCGCAAATTGTTGCAGATTTTAATGATGGGGGCCATCGACGAGTGTCAGCCTGCGAACCATCAACGAAATATAATCGACATGGAGCTAAAGGCTCACTCGTGTAGAACTGATGACTGCACGGCACAAAGCTTTACGACTAGCCAGGGCCTGTCAACAGAGACGTTGGGCTGTTGATGACTGGAAACTTGTTGCCTGGTAAGACGCGTCTCGTTTAAAATTGTATCAAGCGGAAGGACACGTACGGATATGGAGACAACCTCGTGAATCCATGGGTCCTGAATGTCAACAGGGGACTATTCAAGCTGGCGAAGGCTCTGTAATGGTGTGGGGCGTGTGCAGTTGGAGTGATATAAGACCCCTGATACATCTAGATACGACTCTGTCAGGTGACACATATGTAAGAAACCTGTCTAAACACCGACATCCATTCCTATTCATTGAGCACTCCGACGGACTTCGCCAATACCATCTGGATAATACGATTCCCCACACGTCCAGAATTGCTACAGAGTGGCTCTATGTTGTGTACATTGTTCTGCGTAGTCAGCGCGTACACAACTTTCCCATTAGAGCGCGCCCCGCTAAGCACAACAGCGCAGGTGCAGCGCTCGTCCGTCTCCGCACTACGAGATGACGGTGCCATAGAGACGGACCAAATTCTGCTTCCTCCGATCCGCGTATTAATATGTAACGCAGCCAATGAGATTGCTGCTAACGTAGAGACTTTTCTCCTCGCGGATCACACTCGCGCCGTGATACATGAACGCGCGAGGTATTATAACGAGTGTACAGACCTCAGATTAGTCAGTCTGCATTTGTCTGCAACAGTCTGAACGAGTTCTACATTTGTCTGTACCAGTCTATGGTCAAGTTTCAGTCTGCACCCAATAAGATTACCACATTCCGGTACATAACCATGAAGATAAATGTTTAGACACTTTTGTCAAGTATCAGAGATATGTGTGAGAATAAGATTAACGTACCAATACCAAAGGAACTTCAGATTGTCAATTGTAGATAGCTTCCAGAACTAAGTTAAGTAATTTTTATGCTTGTTATTAATTTAATAAATGTGTGTGAAAATTAATCAAAATGGTTCAAGTGGCTCTGAGCACTATGGGACATAACATCTATGGTCATCAGTCCCCTAGAACTTAGAACTACTTAAACCTAACTAACCTAAGGACATCACACAACACCCAGTCATCACTAGGCAGAGAAAATCCCTAACCCCGCTGGGAAATAACGCGGGAACCCGGGCGCGGGAAGCGAGAACGCTACCGCACGACCACGAGCTGCGGACAAAATTAATCAAGTTCTGTTTAAAGTTGGTCACCGTCAGTCTGCTATCCTACGCGTGCAAGTGGCATTTCTATCGCCTGACCTAACGGCAGAAGATAAACACGCCACTATAAGACCACGAGATATATTGCTGACACTCGCCTTCTTCATTAGAGCGACAGGTCAAATAATCTGATGGTGTGTGTACTGAAGGTCTTACACTTCGCACACCACATTCTGGGAACCCTCTTCTGGGTTTAAACACTTCAACTGGCCACCAAACTCCCCAGACATGAACATTATTGAGCATATCTGGAATGTCTTGCAACGTGCTGTTCAGAAGAGATCTCCACTCCCTGGTACTCTTACGGATTTATGGCCAGCCCTGGAAGGATGCACTACTTCAGACATTAGTCGAGTCCATGGCACGTGGTTTTGCTTCACTTCTGCGTGCTCGCGGGGTCCCTACACGATAGAAGGCAGGTGTGCCGGTTTCTTTGGCTCTTCAGTGTACTTTATCGTGCGAAATGGATAAAAATGAAAGTGAAGGTAATAAGTAAAGGAAACTGTGATGAGCCTGTAGTGTTAATATAAAGTGGGCACATCGTTTTTAATGGGAATGTTCTAGGTTTTGAAGACAGTGACTTGTTGAATTGTTCAAGATGTGACTTGTTGAATTCTCTCAAGAGTTATGTACAATCACCGTGTCAGCTGTACTGCCTTTAGCTGTGAAACACACAGTTTTTCGGCTGCTGGAGCGTCAGCAGCAGCAGCGGGGCATAAATTAGCGCGACCTGCCTGGCAGCGGCGGGCTTCGCCGAGGCCCGCCCTGGCCGCGGACCAAGTCCCCAGTCCCCCAGTCCTCCAGTCCAGCGTCGCTGCCCGCGGGAAGCCGGCCAGCTACGCTTGTGGCGCATTGCGTATCGGGGCGCCGCGTGTCACGGCAGCATTCGCCGGCATACGCGCCCTTCCACACGTCTGCTCTCAATTGAGCTACAAGATGTCTCACACTGGACTGAGAAAGCTCGGTTTTTTTGGCCACAGGTCAATACGAACATACAGTGTGAACGTTATAACATGCGGCAAAGCGTAAGTTACTCTTCCGAAACCAAATGAAATGAAGGCGGCGAACCGCACGTTCTTATTTTCTTTGGCGCTCTTAAGACTCCAAAGAAACCATATGATCGATGTCCTGATCTACAGAGGCTTTCACGCATGTCTGTACGATTAAAAATGTAAATGCTTGTATTATAAAAAATGGCGAAAATTTTTTGATAGTATACTTCAAAATTTATACACAAGACTCTGATGAATATTGAGACGGATATTTTAATGTGTATAAATTAAAGGGAACATTGTTACCAAAATTTTCAAGAAATACTCAACTGCTTTACTTAAAATTTTTGGATTTCACTATATAATAACCGCTGGATATATTTCGTAAACCACATCAAATACTGACGAATCGATTCCACAGACCGAACGTGCGGAGAGGGGCTAGTGTAAAATTACACTAATACAAAAATACTAAAGTCATTCCCTCATGTCTTAGCTAATACAAACCATAAAAAATTGCACGTGAGTATGTTTTTTAACTCAAACAACGTTTTTTTAAATGGAACCCCGTTAGTTTTGTTAGCACATCTGAACATATAAACAAATACGCAATCAGTGCCGTTTGTTGCACTGTAAAATGTTAATTACATCCGGAGATATTGCAACCTAAAGTTGGCGCTTGAGTACCACTCCTCCGCTGTTCGATCGTGTGTATCGGAGAGCACCGAATTACGTAGGGATCCAAAGGGAACGGTGATGGACCTTATGTACAGAAGAGACTGGAACATCACATTACATCCACATGCTAACACCTTTTTATTGGTCTTTTTCACTGACGCACATGTACATTACCATGAGTGGTGAGATAAACGTACACACGTGGTTTCCGTTTTCAATTACGAAGTGGAATAGAGTGTGTCCCGACATGTCAGGCTAATTTATGGCCTATCAACTTCGTATTAGAATTTTTTTTTTATTTCATCAGTCCTCTGACTGGTTTGATGCGCCAGCCACAATTACCTCTCCTACGCTAGCCTCTTCACCTAGGAGGTAGTAACAGTTGCGACCTGTCTTCTGTATTTCCAAGATGTGATACAATTTCTGTCTTCCTCCACAATTTTTACCGTCTACGGCTCCCTTTAGTACCATGGAAATTATTACGTGATGCTTTCGTTCAAATGGCTCTTAGCACTATGGGATTTAACATCTCAGGTCACCAGTCCCCTAGCACGTTTTTTTTTTTTTTTTTTTTTTTTTTTCATCAGTCTACTGACTGGTTTGATTAGGCCCGCCACGAATTACTCTTCTGTGCCAACCTCTTCATCTCAGAGTAGCACTTGCAACCTACGTCCTCAATTATTTGCTTGATGTATTCCAATCTCTGTCTTCCACTACAGCTTTGCCCTCTACAGCTCCCTCTAGTACCATGGAAGTCATTCCCTCATGTCTTAGCAGATGTCCTATCATCCTGTCCCTTCTCCTTATCAGTGTTTTCCACATGTTCCCTTCCTCTCCGATTCTGCGTAGAGCCTCCTCATTCCTTACTTTATCAGTCCACCCAATTTTCAACATTCGACTATAGCACCCTATCTCAAAAGCTTCGATTCTCTTCTGTTCCGGTTTTCCCACAGTTCATGTTTCACTACCATACAATGCTGCACTCCAGACGTACATCCTCAGAAATTTCTTCCTCAAATTAAGGCCGGTATTTGATATTAGTAGACTTCTCTTGGCCAGAAATGCCTTTTTTGCCATAGCGAGTCTGCTTTTGATGTCCTCTTTGCTCCGTCCGTCATTGGTTATTTTACTGCCTAGGTAGCAGAATTCATTAACTTCATTGACTTCGTGACCATCAATCCCGATGTTAAGTTGCTCGCTGTTCTCATTTCTACTACTTCTCATTACCTTCGTCTTTCTCCCATTTACTCTCAAACCATACTGAGTACTCATTAGACTGTTCATCTCTTCAGCAGATCATTTAATTCTTCTTCACTTTCACTCAGGATAGCAATGTCATCAGCGAATCGTATCATTGATATCCTTTCACCTTGTATTTTAATTCACTCCTGAACCATTCTTTTATTTCCATCATTGCTTCCTCGATGTACAGATTGAAGAGTAGGGGCTCTTTTAAATTCTGATTCTAATACAGGATCCCCTATCTCTTCTAAATCGACTCCTGTTTCTTCTTCTATCACATCAGACAAATCTTCACCCTCATACAGGCTTTCAATGTATTCTTTCCACCTATCTGCCCTCTCCTCTGCATTTAACAGTGGAATTCCCGTTGCACTCTTAATGTTAATGCCGTTGCTTTTAACGTCACCAAAGGTTGTTTTGACTTTTCTGTATGCTGAGTCTGTCCTTCCGACAATCATATCTTTTCCGATGTCTTCACATTTTTCCTGCCGCCATTTCGTCTTAGCTTCCCTGCACTTCCTATTTATTTCATTCCTCAGCGACTTGTATTTCTGTATTCCTGATTTACCCGGAACATGTTTGTACTTCCTCCTTTCATCAATCAACTGAAGTATTTCTTCTGTTACCCATGGTTTCTTCGCAGCTACCTTCTTTGTACCTATGTTTTCCTCCCCAACTTCTGTGATGGCCCGTTTTAGAGATATCCATTCCTCTTCAACTGTACTACCTACTGCGCTATCCCTTATTGCTGTATCTTTAGCGTTAGACAACTTCAAACGTATCTCGTCATTCCTTAGTACTTCCGTATCCCACTTCTTTGCGTATTGATTCTTCCTGACTAATGTCTTGATCTTCAGCCTACTCTTCATCACTACTATATTGTGATCTGAGTTTATATGTGCTCCTGGGTACGCCTTACAATCCAGTATCTGATTTCGGAATCTCTGTCTGACCATGATGTAATCTAATTGAAATCTTCCCGTATCTCCCGGCCTTTTCCAAGTATACCTCCTCTTCTTGTGATTCTTGAACAGGGTATTCGCTATTACTAGCTGAAACTTGTTACAGAACTCAATTAGTCTTTCTCCTCTTTCATTCCTTGTCCCAAGCCCATGTTCTCCTGTAACCTTTTCTTCTACTCCTTCCCCTACAACTGCATTCCAGTCGCCCATGACTATTAGATTTTCGTCCCCCTTTACATACTGCATTACCCTTTCAATATCCTCATACACTTTCTCTATCTGTTCATCTTCAGGTTGCGACGTCGGCATGTATACCTGAACTATCGTTGTCGGTGTTGGTCTGCTGTCGATTCTGATTAGAACAACCCGGTCACTGAACTGTTCACAGTAACACATCCTCTGCCCTATCTTCCTATTCATAACGAATCCTACACCTGTTATCCCATTTTCTGCTGCTGTTGATATTACTCGATACTCATCTGACCAGAAATCCTTGTCTTCCTTCCACTTCACTTCACTGACCCCTACTATATTTTGATTGAGCCTTTGCATTTCCTTTTTCAGATTTTCTAGTTTCCCTACCACGTTCAAGCTTCTGACATTCCACACCCCGACTCGTAGAACGTTATCCTTTCGTTGATTATTCAATCTTTTTTTTCTCGTGGTAACCTCCCCGTTGGCAGTCCCCTATCGGAGATCCGAATGGGGGAATATTCCGGAATCTTTTGGAGAGATCATCATGACGCTTCTTCAAATACAGGCCACATGTCCTGTGGATACACGTTACGTGTCTTTAATGCAGTGGTTGCCATTGCCTTCTGCATCCTCATGTCGTTGATCATTGCTGATTCATCCGCCTTTAGGGGCAATTTCCCACCCCTAGGACAAGAGAGTGCCCTAAATCTCTATCCGCTCCTCCGCCCTCTTTGACAAGGCCGTCGGCAGAATGAGGCTGACTTCTTATGCCGGAAGCCTTCGGCCGCCCTAGAACGTAGAACTACGTAAACCTAACTAACTTAAGGACATCTCAAACATCCAAGCCCGAGGCAGGCTTCGAACCTCCGACCGTAGCGGTCGCGCGGTTCCAGGCTGAAGCGCCTAGAACCGCTCAGCCACACCGGCCGTCTTACGTGATACTTTAAATGATGTCCTGCCATCCTCATCCTTCCTCTTGCCAGTGATTTCCATACATTTTTCCCCCTCGCTTCTTCTGCGGGGTACCTCCTTACGTCCTTATTCCTTACCTTATCGGTCCACATAATTTTCAACAGTCTTCTGTAGCATGACGTCTCAAATGATTTGTTTCTTGTCTTTCCCGGCTTTCCGACAGTCCATATTTCACTATCATACGATGCTTTGCTCCGAACTAACATTCTTAGAAGTTTCAACCTCAGATTAAGGCCTATGATTGATGCTAGTATACTTCTCGTGGCTAGGAATACCCTTTTGCCAGAGCCAGTCTGTTTGTTATGTTCTTCATACTCTGTCAGTCATTGGTTATTTTGGTGCCTAGGTTGCAGAACTCCCTAACTTCATCTATTTCATGACCGTCAATCTTAATGTTAAGTTTTTTGCTGTTTTCGTTTCTGATACTTCTCATTACTTTCGTCTTTCGTTGATTTACGCTCAATCCGTTTTCTGTACTCATTACACAGTTCATTACATTCAGCGGATCCTTTAATTGTTTTTACTTTCACTGAGGATATCTACGTCATCAGCGAATCTTATCTTTAATATCCTGTCACCCTGAGTTATAATCCCACTCTTGAACATTTCTTTATTTCAATCGTTGCCTATCCGATGTACAGATTGAAAAGTAGATACGGAAGACTACTTCCCTGCCTTAAGCCCTTTCTAACCCGAGCATTTCGTACATTGGTCATCCACACTTATTATTCCCTCTTGAGTCTTGTACATATACACCTTTTCCCCTATAGCTTCGTGCTATATTTCTATGAATGTCGATCATCTTGCACCATTTTAAATTATCTAATGCTTTTTTTTAGGTCGACAAATCCCATTAACATGTCTTCATTAATTTTTACCCTTGTTTCCATTATAAACTGCATCATCTGAATTGCCTCTCTGGCGCCTTCACCTTACCGAAGCCAAACTGTAAGTCATTTAACACGTCCTCAATTCTGTTTTCCATTTTTCTCTATATTATTCTTGGCAGAAACATGGTTGAATGAGCTGTTAAGCTGACTGGGCGTCAAATCTCACACTTGTAGCTCTTTCAATTTTCAAAATTTTGTGGATGATGCTTTTCCGAAAGTGAGACTCATACTTTCTACACACTAAAGTGACTAGTCGTTTTGTTGTCTCTTCCCCCAATGATTTTAGAAATTCTGGAGAAATATTATCTATCTGTTCTGCCTTATTTGATTCTGAGTCTTTCAGAACTCTTTCAAATTCTGAATATAATACTTAATGCCCTATCTCGTCTATACTGTTTCATCTTCCCTCACGTCATTCAACATTTCTTCCACCTCTTAGAGGTCATCAATGTATTCTTTCAACCTATCTGCTCTCTCCTCTGTGTTTGACATTCGGGTTCTCATTAATCACTTAATGTTATCGACCTTTCCTGTATCTAGGTTGACTTTCCCATATGCAAGGTCAGTCTTTAGGTATGTAATAATAAGGATGTGTAGTTAAGCCAAGGCGATATGGCTGCATGAAAAATGTGAAGAAATGAATAAAGAAATTAAGGTATTTCCTCTGTTACCCATGGTGTTTCTCAAGTACCATCTCTGTACCGATGGTGGGACGAAGACACGGATATGTGGTCAGATGAGGACAGGGTAGTATGAACAGTGGCAGAAAACGGTGCAACGGGAATAAGATTCGTTCTGAACAGGACGAGATGGCAGGGAGAGTGTTACAGTGAACAGTTCAGTAATAAGGTGTCTCCATCAGAATAGACAGCACGCATTCACCGACGATGACAGTTCAGGTACATATACCGACTTCACAAGCTGAGGATGGATAGATATTCAAAGGGTAACTCAGTACGTAAAGGGAGATGAAAATACACTGAAGAGACAAAGAAACTGGTGAACCTGCGTAATAACATGTAGGGCCCCACGCGAAGACGCTGAAATGCCCATCTCGTCGTGGCATGGAATCAACTAATGTCTTAAGCAGTGATGGAGGGAACTGACACCATTAATCCTGCAGGGCTGTTCAGGGATCCGTAAGACCGCGAGGTAGTGGAGATCCCTTCTGACCAGAACATTGCAGGGCATCCAAGATATGCTCAGTAATGTCCATGTCTGGGGAGTTTGGTGGCCAGCGGAGGTGTTTAAATTCAGAAGACTGTTCCTGGAGCCATTCTGTAGAAATTCTGGGCGTTTTGTGTGTTGCATTGTCCTGCTGGAATTGCCCAAGTGCTTCGGAGAACACAATGCCCATGAATTGTACAGGTGATCAGACAGATGCTTACGTTCGTGTCAACTGTCAGAGTCGTATCCTGACATATCAGGAGTCCGATATCACTGAAACTGCACACGTCCTACACTATTACAGAGCTTCCACCAACTTGAACAGTCTCCGGCTACATGCAGGGCCCATGGATTCATGAGGTTGTCTCCATTCCCGTACACGTCCATCTGCTATCCGCTCGATACTATTTCAAACGAGACTCGTCCGAGTAGGCAACATGTTTCCAATCATCAACGATCCTATGTCGGTGTTGACGGGCCCAGGCGAGGCGTAAAGCTCTGTGTCATGCAGACATCAAGGTTATGCGAGTGGGACTTTGGCTCCGAAACCCCATATAGATGATGTTTCATTGAATGTTTCGCATGCTGACACTTGTTGATGGCTCTGCACTGAAACCTGCAGCAACTTGAGAGAGGGTTGCACTTCTGTCACTTTGAACGATTCCCTTCAGTCGTCGTTGGTCCCGTTCTTGCAAGGTCTTTTTCCGGCCGCAGCGATGTCGAGGATGTGCTGTTTTAGCGGATTCCTGATATTTGCAGTACACTCATGAAATGGTGTTACGGGAAAATGTCTACTTCATCACTACCTCGGGGATGCTGTGTCGTGTCGCTCGTACGCCGATTGTAACGTATCAACTTACTTAAATCTTGATAATGTGCCGCTGTAGCAGCAGTAACCGATTTAACAACTGCGTCAGACACTTGTTGTCTTATAGAGGGCGTTGCCGACCGCAGCGCAGTATTCTGCCTGTTTACATATCTCAGTATTTGAATATCCACGCCGATACCAATTGCTTTGGCGCTTCAGTCTTGGGGGACTGGAAAGCTGTTGTAAAGCAGAGTAGAAGAAAGGATTACGGGAGAATATCGGCTTGATGCTAGGAATGAGGGAGGAGAAAGACTGACTGAAATCTGAGATAAATTTCGTCTAGTAATAGCGAATATACCGTTCAGGAATCACAAGGGGATATACTTGGGAAAGGTCTGGAAATACGGGAATACTTCGATTAGATTACATCATGGTCAGGCAGAGATTCCAAAATCAAATACTGGATTGTAAATCGTGCCAATGGCCAGATACAGACTTAGATCACAATTTAGAAGTGATGAAGAGCAGGCTAAAATTTAAGGGACCAGCCAGAAGGAATCAATGCACAAAGAAACATAATACGAAAGTACTAAGAGATGAATACTACTACAACATCTGAATTTACCTTGACAATAAACAACGCTCAATGTCAAAGAGAGAGGGATACAATAGGTGGACAGAGGGGTGGGAGAAAAAGGACATATAAAGCGGAAGGGACGATATGGAACGAGAAGGGTGGGGAGAAGATGGAAGTAGAAAGGCGGGAGGAAGTGATGAGCAGAGAGAGGGGGCAGGAGGGAACGAAGGACAGGCAGCAGGAGAAGATGGAGAGAGAGAGAGGCGGTAGGAGTGACTTGTAACGGCGACCGGAACGGTCGCGAGGTTGAAGTGACGGAAAGCGCGGTGGGACCCGCGGAGCGGCCCGCGAAAACAACAAAACAGGAGAGGACGGACACGACCAACGAAGGACAGAACGAATAACGACAATATCGAAGCAACGGAGTCACACGAAAACGTAACACCCACGTCCACTCGTACACTCGTAAGCTGTCAAAGGCGAGGCGATGTGTCCAGAGACGTACGCAAGGTTAGACTGGCTGGCTGAGTTTTTTTTTTCTTTATTGTTATTTTAACACCTGAACAATCAGGTAGGCTGGCAGCGGCATGCTACGCCGCTCTTCAGCCATAGTGTTGACAATAACAGTACAATAATGGAAAATTAAAATGAACACAGTGACGGGCAAAAAATAGTGGTCACAGATACACAAAAAACACGGAGCCGTTCACACTCGACGTTAACGACACTGAATACACGGTGACATGGCGCAAAGAACACCGATGAATCCGACGGCACAAGTGAACGTAGAAGCATGACGGCGGACAGTAAAAACACAAAACGACGTCACACACACGAGACACAGATGGCGATGATCTCCGGCGCGCGAAAGTCCACATAGCGTGTGCGAGTCCGGGGACCTGCCAAGAGGGGAAGAAGGGTGAGGGAGGGGAGAGGGTGGAGAGGGGAGAACAAAGATGCCAATGGCTGAGGAGATGGGAGGAGGAGTAGAGGGACACGGGAGGGGAGGCCCAGGGGAGTAGTGGGGAGAAGGGGAGGAGGGATGGAGAGTGCCCAAAGGAACAGACACAGGAAGAGGGAAGGAGGATCAAAGTTGGTAGGAGGGGTAGATGGAGGGGAGGAGGACATCTTCAGGGAGGGGGAGCTGGCGGAAGCCACCTTGGGAGAGGTAAGGAGGGTGGAGAGTTGGAGACCGGGTGGGACGTGGAAATACAGGCGTGGCAGTGGGTGGGGGTGGGAGAGGATGGGTGAGACAAGCGGATGAGGAGGATCGAGTTTGCGGGAGGTGTACAGGATCCGTATACTCTCAAGGAAAAGGAGGAGATGGGGAATGGGGATGAAATCATACAGGATCCGGGTGGGGGAGGGGAGACGGATGCGATAGGCGAGGTGGAGAGCATGGTGTTCAAGGATTTGGAGGGATTGATAAAAGGTAGGGGGGCGGAGACTCAGGCTGGATGGGTGTAACAGAGGATAGGGCGGATGAGGGATTTACAGGTGTGAAGGATGGTGGAGGGGTCCAGACCCCACATATGGCCAGAAAGGAGCTTGAGGAGACGGAGTCGGGAGTGTGCCTTGGCTTGGATTGTCCGGAGATGGGGAGTCCAGGAGAGGCGACGGTAGAGGGTGACGCCAAGGTACTTAAGGGTGGAAGTGAGGGCGATAGGACGGCCATAGATGGTGAGATAGAAATCAAGGAGGCGGAAGGAAGGGGTTGTTTTGCCTACAATGATCGCCTGGGTTTTGGAGGGACTGACCTTGAGCAACCACTGGTTGCACCAAGCGGTGAACTGGTCAAGATGAGATTGGAGAAGGTGTTGGGAGCGCTGCAGGGTGGGGGGAAAGTCAAGGAAGGCGGTGTCATCGGCAAACTGGAGAAGGCGGTGACGGCGGCAGCATGTCCGCTGTGTATAAAAGGTACAGAAGGGGAGAGAGGACGGAGCCTTGGGGCACACCGGCGGAGGGGAAAAAGGTGTAGGAATCCGTCTTAAGGATGGTGACGTAGGAAGGACGGTCAGAGAGAAAGGAACCGATCAGACAGACGTAGTTGATGGGAAGGGCGAAGGTTTGGAGCTTGAATAGGAGACCGGAATGCCATATGCGGTCATAAGCACGTTCGAGGTCCAGGGAGAGGAAGATTGCGGAGCTGTTCAGAAAGGAGATGAGTGAGGTGAAGGAGATGGTCGTCGAAAGAGAAGGACGGTCGATAGCCACACTGGGTAACGGGAAGGAGGCGGTGCTGGTGGAGATGCTGGTGGATGTGTCAGGTGAGGATAGATTCCAGAACCTTGCTGAAGACCGAGGTAAGGCTGATGGGACGGTAGGAGGAGACGGCGGACGGCGGTTTGCCAGGTTTAAGAAACATCAGGATACGGGACGTTTTCCACAGGTCGGGGTTGTAACCGGTGGACAGGACTACATTGTAGAGCCTGTCCAGAGTGGAGAGGAAAGAGACAGGAGCTTCACGAAGGTGACGGTAGGTGACTCGATCGTGACCAGGAGCGGTGTTGCGTTTTGTGCGGAGTGTAGCAATGAGATCCTGTGTAGTGATAGGGGCATTGAGTTCTGTGTGCGCAATGTTGTCCAAGTACTGGAAACCAGGTGCGAGGGGAGGGATAGAGGTGTCAGTTCGATCGCGGACGTCTGGGAAGAGGGAGTAATCGAACTGGGGATCATCAGGGATGGAAAACACATCGGAGAGGTAGGACGCAAAGTGATTGGCCTTACTAAGGGTGTCAGGGAAGGGGTGATAGTCATGGAGAAGAGGATTGTAAGAGGAGGGTTTAGTTCCGGTAAGGCGGCGGAAGGCTGACCAGAACTTGGGCGAGTTGATAGGTAGGGTAGCTTTTAAACGCCTGCATGTCTGTCGCCAGTCCCAGCGTTTCTTATCCCCGAGCAAATTACGAATGTGTCGCTGGAGTTGTTGGTGGCGTCGTAGTGTGTCCGGGTCACGCGTGCGGAGGAAGGCACGGTAGAGACAGCGGGATTCACGGAGGAGGAGGACGGCCTGTGGGGGTAAAGTAGGACAGTGGGGGTGGATGGCAACAGTAGGGACGTGGGCCTCCACGGCCTCAGACAAGGTCCGCTAGAGAAAGGAGGCAGCATGGGTTACATCGTCCGGGTGGTGGTAGGGGAAGGGGTGGCTATCGACCTGGGTGGAGAGGGTATCCCGGTAGGCATTCCAGTTGGCACGGGAGTAGTGATGGACGTACTAAGGGGGAGGGTCAGTACAAGAGTCGGGGCGGGGGCGACAACTGTCTGAAATGGTGAGAAGGACAGGGAGATGGTCACTACCAATAGGCTCCAGGACATCCACCATTATGCGGCCAAGGAGGTTGGGGGAGGAAAGGATAAAATCGGGAGTGGAGGATTCAGGACAGGTGTGCTGGGGATTGGGATGAGGCCGCCTTGAAGGGAGGAGAGGAACCGATGCCACCGCCGTAACAGGGCGGCGGAACGACTATGGATGTTGAGGTCAGCGGCGATCACGCAGGAGGAAGTCGAAGGGAATAGGGGCGTTAGGGCGGACATAGATGGTGGCGCAGGTAACGGTAAGGCCGGGCAAGAAGAGACTAAGGATCAGGTGTTCGGTGGTGTCGGGAAGGAGAGGTTGGAGCCAAACGGGGATCTGCCGGTGGTGACCAATGGCAACGTCGCCACGCGCAATCGGGAGGGTATTATCGGAGCGGTGGAGGAGATAGGGCGAAGTTTGGATGGTGTGGTGGGGTTGGAGGAAGGTTTCATTGAGGAGGAGGGCATCCACGCGGTGGGTGGTAATGGTGTGCAGGAAGAGGTTCTTGTTGGTGGGAAGGGATCGGAAAAGGATACGGTGCTGTCACACCATGTCAGGGATTTAGACAAGGGTTTCAAAATGGGAGAAGGTGAAATGGGCCTGGTTGTTGGAGTAGGTGGCATACATTTTGAGTTGGAGAATGGAACGGGCAGTGAGGGATATCTGTTGGAGAGTGTGGGGGCGCTGAAAAGGATGAACATTCTGAAAGACGATGGTGAGGAATCTGATGATTTCCTCAGCAGTAGGGGGTGGGCGAAGGGAATTTCCGAGAGGGATGGGGGCGTCCAGAGGACGGACAGGGATGGTGAGTTCGGGAGTGATTGGAGGGGGTCGGGCTTTACACTTTTGGGAGTAGGTGGGATGGGGGAGATTGCAGGTATTGCAGGAGGGAGGGGATTGAAGGTTAGGGCACTGCCGGAGGAAGTGCACTTGCCTACAATGCGGGCAGGTGGGGGCCTTGCGGCACTCGGCTGTTGGGTGTGCGTTATAGTGCAGACACCCCCGGCAGTGCAGGGATTGAGGAGGGGAATGGGAGGGGTCGACCTTGTAGCGCTGGTTGAAGAGGAGGGCACCCTCCTTCAGGAGATGGTCAATGGAGGGGGCATACTTGGAGAAAACCCGCATAAGGCAGGTGGGGCTGGCCGAGTTGAAAATGAGGCGGACAGCCCGCAACTCCAGCGTGGGATGTGCCTTGAGCTCTGCCAACACCTCCTCCTCTGTGATCGTCGGACTAAGCCGAGTGATCACGGCGGTGAGGGTTGGCAGGCGATGTGGGGTTGGGGTTGGCATGTAGGGGATGGAGAAGGACCAGGGGTGAGGGAGGCGTTGGGGCCAAAACGCGTGATGGGGAGGCGGGAGAGGATGTCAGTATGGAGGGTTGGGCTGGGGGAGGAGATGAGAACGGAATCACATCTGGGAGTGAGGAGATGGGGGCAAAAGGGAAGTTTTGGCGGTGGAGGAGGGAGAGATTCTGGGCCTCAAGAAGGGAAGGATCAGGATGGGAGAGAAGGTATTTCTATAAAGAGGGGGGGAGGAGGAGGAAGATGAGGAGGCGGAGGGAGCAGGGCCAGGCGCGGAGACATCCATGGCATTCTGGGGGGGAGGGAGGACGGGGCGGAGCCTTCTTGGGAGCGGAGGAGGTGGTGGTGTCACTAGGGCGTTTAATGGCGGCAGAAGGGTGAGTGGTGATATAAGGGAAGGGAGCTATAGGGAGGTGACGGGAAGGGGCAGGTCCCAACGTGGACACAGCAGTCGGCGCCGGAGATGGTGACGGTGAAGGTGATGGCGACGGCGACAGCGACGGTGGTGGCGGTGATGGTGAAGGCGATGGGGAGAGTTGGGTGTGGGCAGTGGCCCGACGGGCCACCACCCTAGCTGGAGCGGCAGTGACAGGCCAGGGGAGTGGGGGGAAAGGATCAGAGGGAGAGGAGCGGGAGGAAGAAGCTGGAGAGGGGGCGACAAAGAGCGAGGGCGAAGGGAAAGTGAGAAGAGGCGGGATGGAAAGAGGGGGGTGTGACTGGGCACACCATGTTATGGTGGTGGCGGCGGCGGAGTATAAACGATGGCTGTGGTGGTAGTGGTGGTAGTGGTGGTAGTGGTGGTGGGGGCTGACATGACGACAGGGAGAGACAAAAACGCACAGGACGAAAAAGAAAGGACAAAAACTGGGGACAGACGAAGATGGAGATGGTGGAAGAAGAAGACGGACGAAGACCATAGTCCCACGCTGCTGGCGACGACGACGGCGACGGCGACGGCGGGTGGCAGGAACGCCGCAGCTGCTGCTGCTGCTGCTGCTGCTGCCGCTGACGGGGCCGGGGTTGCTGCTGCTGCTGCTGCTGGGCTGGCTGCAACGCTGCTGCTGCTGCTGCTGCAGGAGGACTGGCTGGCTGCTGCCGGCTGGACCGCTGCTGCTGGCCGGGACCACTGCTGCTTGCTGGGACCGGGACTGGGACCGGGACCGCTGGCTGCTGCTGCTGATGCTGCTGGGCTGGGCTGGGCTGGGCTGACGGCTGGCTGGCTGGCTGGCTGGCTGGCACCTGAAGAACCTAGCACTTCGATTAGTGCTGGAATGGCACATTCGGAGGGCGGTAACCTTGCGGAGTACCGCCGGAGATGGCTGGCTGAGTGAGAGGCAGGAGCTTAAATTCTCTATCGGGGGCGCCGCTATTGGCCTCTGGAACCACGTGTTCCACTGTGGCTCCCTCACACTAAATGTGGGCCAGGAGGCGCGCGCCGCCACAGCTTACGGCGCGATGGTGCAGAGACCTCTAGGGGTCTTCAACGTCCATGACGTCTGGCGGGGATGCAAATTCCGCGGCAAACGGTACCTGAGACTGGACGAAGTTAGCGGGGGGGGGGAGGGGAATGTAGAGGTATATGGGTGATGGGATGATGGACCAAGAGAAAGGGAAGGAGAATGAGTTGGTGAAAGGGAGGGAGAGGAAACAGACTATGACAGAGGAGGAGAGGAGGTTAGGACATATATCCAAGCCCATACATCTTAGAAACTTATTTTTCGGGCACATGGACACACTTAGACACTGGTATCCGCTAAACTACACTGAACTCCACGGCCGTCCGTTGTGACCGAGCGGTTCTAGGCACTTCAGTCCGAAACCGCGCTGCTGGTACGGTCGTAGGTTCGAATCCTGCCTCGTTCATGGATGTGTGTGATGTCCTTGGGTTAGTTAGGTTTAAGTAGTTATAAGTCTAGGGACTGTTGACCTCAGATGTCAAGTCCCATCGTGCTCAGAGACATTTGAATCATTTTTGAACTTCATGATCGCTGCGTGCCTATGTGTGCTGAAAGTATTAATGTGTGCGACGACAGTTAATATTTTAAAATATGTTTAGGGATAAATAATAAACTTGTGAGTTATCCTTTTAATATCACATTCCTGATTAGAAATTTTTGGGCTGGAAACATTTTAAAGCATTAAGTTCGATAAGTGCTTCCTCACCTTTAGCATGATGTATTATCAAAGCTTATCATGGTAATTTTTACATTGAGTCAGACTGTCATTCTGATAACCATTGATGTGTCTCGGTGTATCCAAACTGCTGCGGTGTCAATGTGATCTGGTCTTCGATTTCACGCCACGCATGTTTTCAGGAGGCCACTGTATGGTATCTTTCTCCTTAGAATTTGAACACTTTTCATGTATAAAAAGTTCTGAAGGACAATTCTGGTATTATATTACTGTGTTTTTATACTCTATGAAGGCCCCTACATGGCGTAAACGCTAAATTCGTTTAAGGAACCATTCACTTAAAATTAGAGTCTAAATGAAACATTTTCACTATATACTTGCTCTCTTAGTTCAGTATGAAATTTGTAGTGAAACAGAATTTGCACGTTCCCGTCATTGCTGAAAACATCCGTGTACAAATAAACGCAATCGCATTGCAGAGCAGCCTGCTTTTCCAAGTGTATAGGCAATCGTATTTCAGGCGGTGTTGCACAGTGAAGCAGATCTCCCATTGTAGAGGTAACATTTTATTTCAGGGCTATGTTGAGAAGTTGTTTGGTGTGATTTGGGGCAGCAAAATATTTATCTGCTTCTTCATAAGTGGCATGGCGGAGCCGTTAAATATTGGAAGACAGTTTGCGTTCATAATTATAGACACATCGACGAATTACATAACTTTACAAGATAAATCCAATGTGTAGTTTGTATTAAGACGTTTCACAGTCAAAGATAGTAAGTTTCATTTGTGAGTATAAAAGTAAAGGTCGTCTGTTGGTATGCTGAATGTGAAATTGTTCTCTGAACAGCAGCAGCTTGCCACACAGTGCTGACAACATGTATAATATATGGAACCCTGATGACATGGTCTGGATGCCTCCACTAGCAAACCAAATACAGCGGTCAACAGAATTAAAGGATCACTTTTTCAAAACCCCGTAAGAATCTCCCATTGCGACGAATAAGCTTGTAATTTTGCTCAAAGGTGCCTACAACATTCCTCTGTAACGGTGAGACGCGTGGCCCCTTGCGACTTCACCCTCTCGCTCCAAGGAGCAAAGTGTCAACACATGCGATAAAAACGTCCAGAGTTCAGAAAATCATGTGACGTGTAAAGTGGCTTAATTATGTTACATTGGCACCAAGTTTCACCACATTTCTGCCCCAAGCAAACGTGGACGTCTCACATGGTGGGAAGGATTTCACAGCTCTTCTTATCGCATGTTCCATCTTCTTTTGACGTCTGTACGATGAAGGTCAGAATCGCGCAGCACAGCTTTGAAATCACACACTTTTCTTACGAGAGGCAGAGGGAATGATTTCAGACACACCGCCACTCAAGATCAACTTGGAATGGCCTCAAAAAAATGGTTCAAATGGCTCTGAGCACTATGGGACTTAACATCTTAGGTCATCAGTCCCCTAGAACTTAGAACTAGTTAAACCTAACTAACCTAAGGACATCACACACATCCATGCCCGAGGCAGGATTCGAACCTGCGACCGTAGCAGTCGCGCGGTTCCGGACTGCGCGCCTAGAACCGCGAGACCACCGCGGCCGGCGGAATGGCCTCAGAGGGTGGTACAAAGGGCGCCATTGAAACCACCCCTTTCTTTGGGACTTGATTGCCACATAGTTTCGCGGTCGGAAACGACAGTTTGCAGTGCGATGAGCAACAGAAAGATGTTCTTGACAATCCTTAATACTGCTGACAACTCCTTGACACTTCAACCCTTCTCTGAGGACGTCGTGGGCTGGAAAACGCACTGAACGCACCCCTCAGAGCAGTGCGATTACAATTTTTGTTCTGTGTAAAGGTTGGAACCATTAGGGACCATTAAAAATCCTTCTACGAAATTTAAACGTGATGTGAAGCAGCAAAGGCTGCTCACGCCTTCGTGTAGCGTAATAACGACGTTGACACAAGAGGAAATGAAACGGCGAACTATAGTCCCCAGTTTGGCAGTACCCTGGGTTGCGCTTTCCCACAGTTATTGGGAATTTTAATAATGTGACTTAACAGAAAAACCCAACGACACAGTCCTTGGCAAGTGCAGACAGGGAACTGGCATCGGAGGTGTGGCAAGTATGAGCGTACTTGCAGGCACCTACGACTATTTCGCAAGTTATCTCTGAAAAGGCACATTTATAAAATCCTTGATAAATGCGTGGAAAGGGGGGGCGGGGGAAGTTACTACTCAGGGTTTTTCCGAATTGGAGGTCTTAGACGGACCCATTTCCGTTTTGTTCAAGAGTGTGTCATTGTCGTACAACACTGTGATCACGCCACAGAAGGACGTGAAATAGGAGCACTCAAGAAATATAAGCATCCTTTGCTGCTTCAGATCACGTTTCAGTTTCCTCGAGTGGTTTTCAAAGGTCCCTATCGGTTCCACTTTTACACCAGAGCAAAGACTGCAATCGCACTGTGCCGTAAAGGGGTGGTATTACACACAGTGGAGTCATTAGAGAAGGTGTGAGGAGTCACGGCAATAGCACTATCAAACATTTCCGAGAAAGTCTTCCTATTGCTCACTGTCCTGCGAACTGTCGTTTCCGACAGCGAAATTTTTGGGAATCAACATCGCAAGGAAAGGGGTATCAGTAACGTCCTTTATGCTACTCCCTGAGGCCTTTTCGTATCGATTCTGAGCAGGTGTGTGTCCGGAGTATTTACCTCGGCCACTCATATGAAGTACAGCTAATTTCTACTCTCGGCGTCACAGTTCTGACCTCCACCGTAGAAGCGTCAAAAGAACGTGTGAAATTTGAGTAAAAGGAGCTGTCCGACAATTCTACGGTGGCGTTGGGCTGAACCGTGGTGAAATTTCTGACACATTTAACTAACTGTACGCCACATAAACTGCTGAGCTCTGGCCTCTTTCTCTCATTTGTCGACACCTTGCTGCTTCAAGCTTCGTTGAGCTCGAGGGTGACACCACAGCTTTTTCTATATCATAGAGGAGGGTTGTATGCACGAGCGTGTCAAGATTCAAGATTATGAGTCACAACGGAGGACAGTTAAGATTTCGAAAAGGTAATCCTTTAAATGTTGCGTGGTGTAGTTCCTGAGAGATCATCGAATTGCCACATTGTGAAATCAAATGCTGTCTTTACGGGAAGATACCTACCAGTTATGCGGAACCACAGCAGCGTCATTCTACCGGTATCGAAAGAGACACTAGAGCTGCAAAGTTATAGATAAATGATAATGAAGAGAAGTGTTAGTTGTAAAAGTTTTCTAGGGTAATTGAGGCTTCACTACAGTAGGCAGGTTCAAATTGAAATTAGTAGGTTTCCCATATGTAGATATGAAGAGACTTTTACAGGATAAACGTGGAGATCAGTATCAAACCGGTCATCGAACTGTATAGCGAACAACAGACGAGAAAAGCCAACTGCATTGCTTTTACAGAACTTGCCATCAGAAATAGTAGATAAGTAGAGAAATTTAAACAGTAAGGGTTAGTTACATCACAAAGTCCAAGTAACTGTATAGCGCTGTAACACATTTTTCATTGTATTTTTCGCCCCTGAGTGACAAGGAATGTTCGCTTATGATTCTTTCAATTAAAGTCTGTCATTCGCTGAACGAGTGCGCAAACTTCGAGATATTTAATTAACCACCAACCACATAATCAAACTGTTACGGATGTTTTTGCTAATTTATGCGCATCACGTATCATCTAATTACGTTATAGGTCATCTGTCAGTTCCTATTCCATGAACCGGTCCTCTGCAGGTTTTCCTATTCTTCACAGCAAATTTCTGGGCAATAGAGGCCGTACAGCACGCGCTGGAGCTAACCCAAATTTAATGTGACTTCCGATGTTGTGCTTCATCTTTTAGTAAGTCCTGACACCAGTTACTGAATCGGAGCATTATTCCATGAGGTCCTGCTCTGTTGCACAACTGTATCGATCGTCTTCTGTAAAGCAGCCGAGGAAACAGATCAATCTGACCACCGTTTGTACCACTAGCTTCGTTATACGTCACTCTTCCCTACCTACCGAACATTAAGTTCTATCTCGGGAAGAGCCACGTATAACCCTCACTTGCTCTGACACAAACTAATGTTAACCTCAGGGAGGATTTTGAGTTAGTGTGTCTAATGGATGAAGGTATCGGGCAGGAATGTTGAATACATTGTAATTAATAGAAAAACTAAACAGGCTTTTACTTTGGGGATAGCGAAAGTAGTAAAGTTTGTATACGAATGAAAAATCGAACGGTCGCCAGCCCAATTAGGCACATTAATTTGAAATATTATGTTGAAGAAAATTGAACATTAGTTGTGGAAGTGGCTTTCATTGAGACTCCCTTTGAATACACACAAATACAGTGCAGTAGTTACCATTAATGCACAAACCAGTAATTACAGAAAGCAAAATTGTACCCCACTCATAATAATGTTACCGTCACGATCATTGCGTGACTCAGTGCAGAGTTGTTACTGCAGGAAGCACTGAACTAAAGTTGGAAATGGAAGGTTTCTGACTTAACTGACATATAAATAACACAAATCAAAATAAATAATAATACAATTACACTGTTTATACTCCCATTTATAGAAATTTATACGATTTCCTTAGTAACGATAATATACCAATTAACTTTGTAATATGAGAACGATATGATGAGGACCCATAAACTGATACTGCACCACTAGTCAAACTCTATGATTATTTCAGTAGTAAGATTCAATTCAACTAAATTTAATTCTTAGCCCCACTTGGAATGGTTTATGTTTTTATTTTTCAAAGCAAATTATCCAGTTGTCTTTACTCTGATGAGCGGATTCCTATTTCACGATCACTTACCCTAACATCGGTTCGTTCGGCGGCCAGTGCCGCACAACAGCATACAAAATGATATAAAATCAATTGGATCAAATGCTACAAAACCCACTATTTGTCAGGACGAATCATCGGCTCTTCATTGTTTGATGTCTCTGAATTTATATTGCCCCCTATGCTGTTGTAAATATTTTATGATACATGGTGATGGTCTGTGACCGAAACTGGTTGTATAATGAAGGAAGTTTTAGTTGCTCTTCTCGGTGGAACATGATGTGTTGCAAATATTTTCGAGCTGTAGGGATTAACGTTCTCAAACTATATTCAGGCTTATGGATTACCTACGGAAATGGGAAAAACATTCAATGAATTTGACATAAAAATTTTGGCCACAGATACGATGACAAATTCGCAGATACAGTATTTTCGTCAGATTTAATATCAGTAAAATTACCTAACCATTTTCTCAGACATGGTACTGACGTGACAGAGGAAATGTCGAAGTACTGAATTCAGTATTCCAGAGTTGCATGTTTCACTGCCGAAAACCATAACACAATTCCTTCTTAGAATCGTCGCACTTGCAAGCACGGTAGAAGTGATCGCGAAACAGGATATCGACTTAATCCGGTTCTCAGTGCAAAGTCCATTGAACCTGGAGGTATATACGACACATGCACATTGCCCAGTCACAGAAGTTTGACCACCCGTCAGAAACCTCAACAATCACATTTTGCAGCGCAAGACGTGCTCAAAGAGAATCAGTGAGGTTCAGGAAGGAACAGACGTAGGTGACTAGCTGCGCTAGTTTTATCGATGGAGGATTCATGGCGTCAAGAGCCCGATCGAAGTGGTCCCAAAGATTCTCGATTAGGTTTGAATCCGGGGAGTTTGGTGGTCCAATAGCCCATGGAATACAGTAAAGTATCCTGGTGTTCTTCGAAACATGCACGTACATTACGAGCTGTGAGAAACGTTGCATTGTTCTGCTGGTGGACACCACTGTGCTGACGAAACGTAATTTGCATGTGGGAGTGGAAATCGTACCGAAGGGTATATGCTTACTTGCGTTGATACCAAGTAATGCCACAGAGATATTAGACCACAACACTCCCACCTTCGGCCTGGACCCTATTGAAGATTCTTGCAGGGTGTTTCTCGGGTTACATGCCAAACGCCATTTGCTCCATCTGTTCTATGGAGCATAGAAAGCGCATCATCTGAAGAAGCCACCTCTTTCCTCCCTGTGGACGTTCAGCTGCGATATTGGCGTGCAAATTCCAGCCTTCATCAGCACGAAGAGCATTCAACATGTGTGCATGGACCAGACGCCTGCCACCGAGGTCCATACGCAGCATTGTTTTCTGAACGGCCGTTGAGGAAACACTACTGTCAAATCCTCAGTTCATCTGGGTGGTCAGTCACTCAACTGTTGTTTGCCTATTCACCTGTACACATGTCCGCAGCAGCCGTTCACCACTGTCGTGTCTGGCCCCTGGTGCACAATACTTGCCTCATTCCCGGTTTTGCATAGCGCAATTTGTATGCAGGGTATACTTCAGCGACGGGGGCACGCGACCTGTTTACAGACAGCCGTTTCGAAACTTTCAGTGACCTTGGACCGAAATCCAGTGATCATATTCTTCTGAACGTGAGATAAATGGCTTGGTTTCCGCATTACGAGAACTACTGCACTTTTTCCAGGCCCTCCCCCCTGACTCCCGACACGCTTTATAAACCCACCAGTGCTAGTGCTGCCACCAGCCGTCTTTGTGTGGTTTTCGGATGTTGACGTCGAACATACGCGGTGGTCGCTTGAATGTAACTGGACCACGTGATAATCCGATGGACGGTGTGCACCGAAACTCAACAGAGATTTCGCCCCATGATCCATAATTTATCGTCTGTTTTCTTAGATAAGCTAAGAATGGTTTTCACATTCTGATACTGCTACACATTTGTCACCAGACGTTTGGGTTTCTTTCAGCTCTCATACGTACAGCAGCAGCGTGACTCTGACAGACTATAACTACTCGCTGTGGATCTTTAGACGTATGCCAGTTGTGTATATCCCACCTGCCACTGGTAGTTATGGTTCCTGCCGTACACATCTCCAGTTACGACTGATCTCTCCATAGGTGTCGTGGGTGCGCCGGCGTCCTGGGTCTGAGGAACTGCAGCTGCTGACGGTGGGCCGGCAGACGTACTCTGGGGACGAGCGGTACGCCGTCAGCTTCCAGTACCCGGACAACTGGAGGCTCACCGTCAAGGACTCCCGACCTGCGGACCAGGGCGACTACGAGTGCCAGGTGTCCACGCACCCGCCTCGCACTGTGCGTTACAACCTCCTCATCAGGGGTGAGTTTGCCTCAACACTCCTATCTGTATTTCCAAGAAACGTGTTGCTGTAGTGTCCGTAACACATTTTATGGTAACAGCCCAAAACAGAACAGCACAAAATACTGTTCAGTGTAAACTGACTTAACAAATACAGAACAGCGTAATAATCAACAGAATACATGTACACGTCAAGCCTGAGAATATGCCCATTCGAAAGCAGTTCTGCATCTATATTGGTAGTAATAACGGCGTCCTGGTGGCGTCCAAGTAATATCTGGTGGGAGCAAACAGACTGGTATTCCACCTTAGGCAGTGGCGCTGCTTGACCAAAAGCTTCTGGATGCAACAGAGACAAGTGCTGTTACAGCGACGAGTGTGGTGAAGCTCGGTGGCTATATTGAGATCCTAACTGTCTGCGTCAGCGATGGTCACACAATGCCCGACCTTGTGAGAATCGAGGAACAGCCAGTATTCTGTCAAGGGATACGGAGCTGCTGTATTAATTGTTGTGAGAACAGGGCCATCTCCTCCTCCAGTGATGCTGAATACTATCGAACTGATCCGGCCTGTCGTGAAAAAGTTTCTGTATGTTCAGAAAGAGATGCGGAACAGATAATGGAGCGCTCCGCAGGTATACTTAGATCAATATAAGTTTAACATTTCAGCGAGTCTAACAGTGCATGTATCAAAGTTGTTTCTCGATTTCTCTGTGATCGCAATGTTGACCGACTTGCAGGTAGATGGATAGCCTCGTTAATCACTGGTAGCTGCACGCTAGTAACACTTTCTACAGCTACAGAAATTTGCTAGTAACAAAGATAGCCGGCCGCGGTGGTCTCGCGGATCTAGGCGCGCAGTCCGGAACCGCGCGACTGCTACGGTCGCAGGTTCGAATCCTGCCTCGGGCATGGATGTGTGTGATGTCCTTAGGTTAGTTAGGTTTAAGTAGTTCTAGGGCACTGATGACCACAGCTGTTAAGTCCCATAGTGCTCAGAGCTAGCCACATAGATACTTTGCTCTTTCTATAGTCGTTCATACTGCATAAAGCTATATAAATCGTGTCGGCAGCAAACAACAAGTGCTGTCTTATTCACTGGTGTATGGCGCAGACACGACTGGCACCAGAACTACGGTCACACGTGTTACCCACATTAAATAAGGTGTCGGTGATAACCCTGGATGCCTAACGAAAGGATGGAGCTAAACGAAACGTCCCAGTGCAAAATGGTTGCAGTATCCGTGCACGTGATGTATAAGTAATTGGCGAATTTGCACTATTTAAACGTGTTCTACTCCCCAGAAGTGTAGCCCTGTGTAGACAGAGCAATGTAGGGCGCACTTATTCAGTATATGTGCAATGATTGGTGGAAACTGCTGAAAATATGTTTTAAGGGGTAAACCCTGTGCGCAGCTTACATTTGAAAATGTTGATTTATAGGTTGGACGAATGCATTTTGTGAAATGTATAAAAAGTGGCTGAGGTTAATTATGCGTCGTTATCCATCACATGAAGTGTGGAAATGCCTTCGTTGAAGGGAACCTGGTACTGTGCCGTAGTTATTGCTTCTGAGCTTTTGACTTCGATTCTGCGAAAGCATGGAAGTGGAGAATGTGGGACAGCAGTCATAATCAACATTAGACTCAGAAACGGGTATTTAAAGCGCAAATGAATACATTAACGCGGATCTGTAGACCTTATTCCAGGAAGAATAACCAGGTGTTAAAGGCACAGAACTTGCAAGAGTGAATCAATTACTTCACCCTACATAAAGTCTTAATAGCGTGTCAGCATACTCATATACGTAACTGCCTAAAAAAATACTGTGCGTTAGTGTAGGTTGGAAATGTTACTTAGTTAGAGCTGGAGTCTGTTGAATGCAGAATGATTCCTCGATTTGCAAGCAGTTTCTAACACAGGGAAGAGAAACACCATACTACTGAGTCTGACGGAGGCTACATTTCTTTATCAGAATTTTTCCTCATCCGGTTACGACATTTCCTTTCTACACTATTTTTGGCTATTTCAGAGGCAGCGGAAACATATATAAGTGGCGACTTCAGTTTTTATCTCTAGCCAAGTGACTTATATTGAATGCTGCTTTACTCTTCGAAGTGGTGAATGAGTCAGGCAGCAGTAGCCGACCGAGACAGACGCAGCAACAGGGAAGTAACCGCTTTTGTGTCATTTACGAGTTCCTAACCAGGAGCGAATTTTATAGTATCACCTGTGTGCTCTTATAGTTTAGTTTCTTGAGCTTCATGCGTGTAAATTTAATATATAATAACCACAGTTGTGGCGTTTTCGTTTGCGTCGGAAAGTAAACCGAATTTGTGACATATTACAAGTTCCTAATCAGGAGCAAATTAGTTTCGCCTGAGCGCTTCGGTAGTTAGGTTTTCGAATATCTGGGTATTACTAGACACAGTTCGTGCGTTTCCGTCAGGGTCTACAATAGAGTTGCTCAGCACATGCCGATAGTCCGTGTATCTTCATAGTTTAGTTTTCCACAGTCTTTAGTATGGACAGGGATTGCGATTGTTGTGTGCGGATGCGAGCCGAGTTGGTGACACTTCGCTCTCAGCTTAAGGCTGTGATAGCTTCGATAACACAGTTTGAGGCTGCAGTGGATGGACACCACTGTTGAGGGCTAGCCGTGGGCATCCAACGGACGTCCTGCACGTCAGGGTCCTCCGATCGGTCCTCACCGGCGGCCAACTCAGTTACTTCTCGCACTGAGGCTGACCCTTCACCTGTGGTCGAGTGGTAAGTCGCCCCGTGGCGAAGCAGGCGGCCGCACGTAAGGCCTCCCCGGTATGTCTGACAAGCAGGTTCCAGGTGCTCCCTGTGGCTGACACTGCTGCTCAGCCAGATGCCGTCGCATGTCCTGTTTCAGAGGAAACCACTCAGTCTGCAAGATCTAGGCAATTGCAGAGTGTGGGATTATTGGTAGTTGGGAGCTCCAACGTTAGGCGCGTTATGGGGCCCCTTACGGAATTGGCTGACAAGAAGGGTAAAAAAACCAATGTGCACTCCGTGTGCATACCAGATGTAGTCATTCCAGATGTGGAAAGAGTCCTTCCGGATGCCATGAAGAGCACAGGGTGCAGCCAACTGCAGGTGGTGGCTCACGTCGGTACCAATGATGTGTGTCACATTGGATCAGAAGAGATTCTCTCTGGATTCGAGAGGCTGACAGAAGTGGTAAAGGCTGCCACTCTTGCTTGCAAGATGAAAGCAGAGCTGACCATTTGCAGCATAGTCGACAGGACCGATTGCGGACCTCTGGTACAGAGCCGAGTGGAGGGTCTGAATCAGAGGCTCAGACTGATCTGCGACCGTGTAGGCTGCAGATTCCTCGACTTGCGCCAAAGGGTGGTTGGGTTTCGGGTACCAATTAGTAGGTCAGGAGGCGGCTGTGCGGGTAGCGGGGGCTGTGTAGCTTGGACTGGGCGGTTTTTTAGGTTGCAGGGCCCCAGGAAAACACAAGAAGGGCTTCAATCACAAAGGGTGCAGGCTAAACACAGGAAGAACGTAGATACAGGAACCATTGGTATAACAGTTGTAATTTGTCGTAGAGCTTCAAGCACTAATAGAAAGCACTGATGCTCAAATTGTTATAGGTACTGATAGCTTGCTAACGCGGGATATAAGCTCAGCCGAAATTTTTGCGAAGAACCTAACGGTGTTCCATAAGGATAGCCTAAGCACGGTTGGCGGAGGCCTGTTTGTTGCTGTCAGAAGTTGTTTATCTTGTCGCTAAATTATAGTAGGTACTTCCTGTGAGCTAGAATGGGCAGAGGTCATTGTTGGCAACCGGAATAAAGTAATAATTGGATCCTTTTACCGGCCTCCCAATTCAGATGATACAGTTTCTAAACGGTTCAAAAAAAACTTGAGTTTGATTTCAAACACGTACCCGACTCATACAATAATCGTTGGTGGTGACTTTAATTTACCCTCGATATTTTGGCGAAAATACACGTTTAATTGCGGAGGTACGCATAAAATATCATCCGAAATTGTGCTAAACGCATTCTCTGAAAATTATTTCGAGCAGTTAGTTCATGAGCACACGAGAATAGTAAACGGTTGTGAAAACACATTTGACCTCTTAGCAACAAATAATCCTGAAATTCTAGCGAGCTGCTTGGTCACCGATGGTATCTGTTCTTTCGGACTTGTCCGAATGAACAGATACCATCTTAGTAAATAATCCTGAGTTAATAACGAGTATCAAAACCGATTCAGAGATTAGTGAACAGAGGGCCGTCATAGTGAGACATTATTGTAATCCCAAAATCCCCTAAAAATAAGCGAAAAAATACCTATTCAAAGAAGCACATAAAGGTTCACTTGACACCTTCCTGAGACACCATCTCCACTCGTTCCAAATTAATAAAATAAATGTAGACCAAATGTGGCTTAAATTCAAAGAAATAGTATCGGCAGCAGTAGAGAGATTTATACCAAATAGACTAACAAACAACAGAGCTGATCCTCCTTGCACACAAAACAGGTTAGCACACTGTTGCAGAAACAACGAAACAAACATGCCAAATTTAAACAGACGCAAAATCCCCAAGATTGGCGATCTTTTACAGAAGCTCGAAATTTAGCGCCGACTTCAATGCGAGATGCCTATAACAGTTTCCAAAACGAAACTTGTCTCGAAACCTGGCAGAAAATGCAAAGAAATTCTGGTCGTATGTGAAGTATGTTAGCGGCAAGAGACAATCAATGTCTTCTCTGCGCGATAGCAATGGAGATACTATCGAAGACAGTGCTGCCAAAGCAGAGTTACTAAACACAGCATTCCGACAGGCCTTCACAAAAGAAGACGAAGTAAATATTCCGGAAGTCGAATCGAGAACAGTTGGCAACATGAGTTAATTAGAATTAAATATCTTCTGAGTAGTGAAGTAACATAAATCACTTAATAAAAGCAAGTCTTCTGGTCCAGACTGTATACCAATTCGGTTCCTTTCGGAGTATGCTGATGCGTTAGTTCCATACTGAACAATCATATACAAGCGTTCGCTCGACGAAAGATCCGTACCCAATGACTGGAAAATTACACAGGTCACACCAATATTCAAGAAAGATAGTAGGAGCAATACACTAAATTACAGGCTCATATCGTTAACGTCAGCAGGATTCTGGAAAATATATTGTGTTCGAACGTTATGAATTACCTCGAAGAAAACTGTCTATTGACACACAGTCAGCAAGGGAGCGTCATCCGTGATGATGGGACCATGGAGTGGTTCCATTCGAAAGTAATCACCACATCCGTTAAATCATTTATCCACTACGCGACTAGACCATCAATTTTAGTTTCTTATAATGTGGTCAGCCGCTAATAGATCGATAACTACTCAAAGCCTTTCACTTCATCGTCCGATTGAATGCAGTGTTTCCCAACCAAATAGCTGAATCACTGGGGGCCGATTGGACGACGCGAGAGGGGGGCGGGGGATTCCCATCGGAGTAGGGAAGGGTGGTAAAAGAAGTCGACCGTGCCCTTTCATAGGAATCATCCCTGCATTTGCCTGAAGCGATGTAGGGAAATCAAGGGAAACCTAAATCAGGATAGCCTGACGCAGGTTTGAACCGTCGTCCTCCCGAATGCGAGTCTATTGTGATAGCCATTGCGCCACCTCTCTTGGTTCAGAACTTGTGTGACAGCTTTAGATTTCTTTGGCGAGGGAGATGTGGGACGTATCCATCGGTGGCTTTGCTGATTGCCCTTGGGTTGTTGGAATGCTGTCTGATGGTATCATTCTGTTGCACAATACCGCCCCTGCGCTGCCAATTGGATGAAGGGGTTTAACGATTTTGCTGGGAAACGCTACAACATCCTACATACAGCCCGGATCTTTCAAAGTTATTTTTCACATCTGTGTCGACCTAAAGAAGGATATGCGTGGGCGCTGTTTCAGTCGGACTAGGAGGTGCAAGTGTCGGTGAGGTTGTAGATTCCTCAGCGATCGACCACGTTCTACGAAACAGAACAGTTCACTTCGTCTCGCAATGGTGATTAATTTTGAATGGAACCATTCCTAGGCTGGTTGTGGCGAGTTTTTGGTTTCTATTCAACTGACCCTCATACTTACATGGCAATAGCTTCGACCTAATCACGGAGTGTCTATAAACAACAGACAGAACGTTTTAATAATCTTCCAAGTACTGTAAGATATGTCCGCTCCTTGGTCACGCAACAGTTCTTTAGCCGCTGTGTTAAGATCCCCATCGTTGGAAAATATGCGACTGCTGCTAATCATTTCCTCAATTGCCTGGACACTGCTGTCTGTGGTCGATGTCGATGTCGATGACCTTCCCGATCTTAATCACGAACGTCTGTGGGACCTTAAATATCTGGCATAATTGCACCACAGCTGGACCCGACATTGCATTTGGCCCATGTACCGCCAGAACGTCTAGGTGAATCTGTGTACTATTTAGGCTTTTTGCCCACAGGTAAGTACTGTCCAGCACACTTTAAATTTGAAGTGCAATTCCAGTTGTCACGCCATTTGACTCCAACATTGTTATACACCTCTTACCTGCACACCTACAGAGCTGTATTTGCAGAAAGCGCAGAATGTATACTCTCATCTGACAACGCGCCTCTCATGTTAAGCAGTAGTCTGTAGCGTGCGACGGCATGTGCAACAATCTCCTGTCACTACCCTCCTAATTATCTAAGAGGAAACAGGCTACTATTTGTTGGTCGTGGTAGGAGTAAAGACACGGGGAGGGGGGGAGGGGGGGGGGGTTGAGGACAGAGATGTCTAGATTCGATATTGGTGCCGATGGTGGAAGAGATCTTTGTATTGCGGGCGATGCTTCATTGTGTACGGAAGAGCTATGCGAGGTTCAAATAATGACAACGAGGGCCTGTGGCTGCCATTCAGAACTACATTCCCTAGAGAAACTAGAGGCATTTCAAGACTGCATAAATGGAGGATAATGATTTTTCTCAGAACCCTGAATAGTGGTGTTGTACTCGATTTATTTTAGATCATTTTAGATATATTTCCATGGGATACGCCACTCCATCTTATACCCTGTCAAGGAGCAGTGCTGATGCTATAACCTGAAGCATTACTTGTTACCACCTAAAGTGGTTTACCGAGGCAATATGGAACAACGCAGGTTGTGGATTTCAGTTTACATTCCAAGAGCGCAGATAACCTGTTGACAAGCAGCAGGCTTGGAGCAAAATGAGTTTAACTGAATCAAAAGGTGCGCATACAATTTATGAGAAGTGAATAATTATCGATTTGTCCCATAAAAATGCGAAATCGTTGGGATGGGTTCATTTTTGTGATTTGGACGTGAAAACTGAAATGGTAAGGCGCCTTCCTTCTTTACAGTGAACCATAAAAAATTAAATGTTCTTTAGAGACATTAAAAGTTCTGTAATGTGTATTTTAATCCTGTCTGTTACAGTGTATTGAAAAATAGCTCCATTGTCATCAAATGGTCTTACGGGTTACGACCTCTGACTATGGTGGCACCTAAAACAGTGACACACGAACAAGAATCGGCTGGATAATTTTCTCTATAAAAATCCATATGATCCCGTTCTGCGCAGCGATCGTTGAATACGGAAAATGCAGAAAACAACAGCAACTGATGGCGAAATCCGTCGCTTTGTTACAGTTGATCCGCATTTCAGCTGTTACAAAGTCACCTTCAGTGCTGAAAATAGCAAAAAAAGAGAATAAGGAACAATTATGTGACAACTGATAACGTTCCGTAAGTACATACTTCAGTACCACATAGGTAAATACCATATAACAATAGTGACAGTAGTCCCAGTTATCACTCAGTATACAATACTTGTTGGTTGGCTACATGGCTCTACACAAGAAAATATGACGTCAGAGGTGTGATGCCCTCTTTCGAGGTACTGGTGAATAGTCAAGTAATAGTAAAGCTAAGTATATGTAAAAATATATCCACTGGTATGGAGCTGTAAAATTTACAGTTCTACACATGTGATTTGCTTTCCATGGTTTGATCATTATTTACGGTTTAAATGACCAGTGCACTTTGAACTAGTGTCACCTGTTACATGGTATGTAACACTGTGGTGCTTATCTTTGTACATACGGTACATTATCAATTACCTTAAATGTGTTTCCGATTCTCTTGTTTCCTAATTTTTGGCACAGAAGATATTTAAATGTTGAAATCTCGATCTACTGAAATAACACAATGGATTTCGTGATCGATTGCTATTCCTTCCTCCATTGTCTAAGCGCAGATATATTTACGGGAACACTGGCCACACCGAAAGAAGTACGGTTAACCTAAATGGAGAGGAATTTAGAGGTATGAGTCTGACAAATCCTTCATCATATAACAGAAGCCACCTTTGAGGTAAGAGAAAAAATCCTCTGTGTATGGTATCCGATGGGAGTCAATGATAGATTGGGCACATATTGCCTTAAAATATCCTCATGATATGAGAGATCCACTCCCTTTGTCAATTACAAGGTCGAGTGCTGCCCACTGAATGGGTTGGATTCGATGGGCAACTCACTTTTACTGTAAATGATCCTGTTTCGCCTTGACACCGCGAAAGACATGAGCGACAGAACAAGCCCCAGTAAACTGTGGTCAAATCAAATGGGAAACCGTAGCATGTGCACTGAAATCCGCCACGCGTCCTGAACATAAATATGCCAATCGATTCCAAGGATAGTTTATCGTCTGCTTGGTATGACACTGCCGGAAAAATCAGGTTTAGCAGCCCATGTGCAACGGAACCAAACTGATTAGATACATATATTCCAAATATGCAGACCACGTCGCAGAGCTTATAAATTAGGAGGATTTTGCGTTGAACTTCAACCAGAACCGAGCGTCTTTTGAGAATGACAACATAAATGATCAGGCAAGAAAAGTTTTCAATTATTGATGAATGCGTCCATACAGACATGAAAATCGCTTGATCGGCTCGGAAAAAAACAAGTCGAATTTTTCTTTTTTTTTTAAAAAAAATCAGTATATTTCCGAATGTCTGCGTTGTCCTTCTGGAAATTAAGTGAAACATAGAAAACTTTGGCGACTTAGGTTCGCATGAACATGAAGGGTTGATGTGAGCTTTCAAGGAAAAGTGGTACAGCTGGGCCACTTTTTTTATATTTCGTGGAAGGAGCAGGTTATGTGTCACGCGTGGTGGAACTGGAACCCAATCAATATAGTGACGTCTGACTGCACTGAAGATGCCACTCTGCTGTTTGTATTATGAATACATGCCGTTTGCTTATACTGCCATGATGCCAAAGATTTGTTGACAGTTTTGTAATTTCAATAATACCAAATGGACTTAAGGAGGGTTATGTGTCAAACGATCAACAAATTCGAAGCCAAAAGTCCATCCATCAGTATAATTTGTCAACAAGCAGATCAAAGCCACAATCATTGGAAAAACTCCAACCTTATTTCCGTTACAAAAAGCGCCATGAAACAGATACACAACAATTCATCTAGCTGTCTGACCTCAGTCTGTTGTACAATATTGGAAGACAATTAATACTCTCAAAAGCCGAAAGTCCCTGTAGAAATAAATAAGCTAAACCCAGTTCACTGCTCATTTCTTCATGTGTGGATCTACGGACTCGACGGAATTTCTAAGTGATGTCACCATTAAAAAACCCATAGGCTGTCAATTCTATCAAACAAGATGACGTTTATCGTATCATGTGTATGTGACATTACTGGAATGTTTTGGTCTGTGATGTGTGCGTCATACGAGAATTTGAAATGGCCACAGGCCGAAACTATCCGATAATGTCATATACACACAAGGCATAATAAAGATCATTGAGCTGTGTTGCGGCTCACGTTGGTGCCGTTGGTAGGTTGACATCGTGTAATAGGGATTGTGGCATCATGTTTTCTTCTCGTCTTTACTGGCATCACTACGTTTGCTAGCATTGGCTGCCCACAAGTGGCAGCAGCAGCGGTTACCGATATCTAGTACCTTGGTACTATCTTTGGAAGGATGTCAAGGTTTTCCAGGTCGGGTGTGTAGGGAGTTCGGTTGGGACGGAGCAGGCGTGAGGTCCGGCAATGTGGAGACATGCCGGAATCGCTGGCGGCATGTAGGCTCTACCGGATCCAGGGGCTGTAGTTGCTAGGGCCACAGCATCGTTGTCCACTAAACCCAGGATATTTGATTTGAGTGGACAATAACCCAGTAGTGGTTATTATGAGATCACGCTGTTTGTTCGCACGTTGCTGCTCACAGGGTCACTTAGATGAAGAGCAACAAGTGGGGTGCTTGGAGTTGGCGTAATTAATTAGCCATTCTCCACTTCTCATTAGTCATTGAATTCCTTCCGCTAATGCCCCGGTTACCTGCCCTGGAGGTTAGTGTATTTTCGCGGCAGTATACCTTTACTCATCTTGCCGCTGTTGTACGGCAAGGCATGTAGTTCGACAGCCTCCTTGAGTGGTTTGGGTATTTCGTTCATTTTGGAATACCTTGGTCGTAGTGGTTCCTACTGGTTCTGAATGTTCTAAACAACAGATTCTGACGATGCAGTGCTGTCCGCCGGTTCCACCTTGCCTGCGTTATACCATCGTTGTATTGGTTAGCAGACGTTAGGTAGATTTTGCAAGAGTGTTGGTCTGCGTTTAAATTGTCACTAGTTTGAGTTGCCATCCGGTTAAGTGAATACAACTGTTGGCTGCCTGTCCCACTGGTTACGAAGTTGAGCGACCCTCCCATGTCAATCCTTGGAGCACTGTCTGAGGCCCACTTCTCTCTTGGTTTGATCAGATTGTGATGATACAGTGACCTGTGGTGGTGTTCTTCATTACAATGTGGGCTGGATGTTTAACTTGGGTGGGGAAAATTCTCAACAACATTCACTGCGCCCGAAGCAGAGGAGGTGGTTGACCATCATGAGTTGTGGCAGCAAATGTTTGCTGCATTGTGCAACGGACAAAAAAGGACCAACATCAAACAGACGGTGTAACTGCTGATACTTCTAGCAGCACTCCAAGTACACGGTCTCACCCTCAGGTGTGGGATGGTGACTGCATGTGAATGATCTCTATGCTCTAGGACCAGTACATTGTGTTCCGTTGATACTCGCACCTTCTCATTAGTTATGTGATCTACCCATCTAATCTTCGGCATTATTCTGTAACACCAGATTTCAAAAGCCTCTTTACTGTTCTTGTCTAAACTGTTTATTATCATTGTTCCACTTCCATACATGGCTATACTCAATGTAAATACTTTGTGAAAGTACTTCATAACACTTACATAAGCTTCTCTTCTTTGGAAACGCTTTTCTTTTCATTGCTAGTCTACATTTTATATCCTTTGTAATTCGGGCATCGTGAGTATTTTGCTGCACAAATAGAAAACTCATCTATAACTTTCAGAGTTATTTCCCAATCCAATTGCCTCAACAACACCTAATTTTATTGACTACATTCCATTGTCCTTGTCTTGCTTTTATTTGTGTTCATCTTACATTCATCTTTCATGACCCCGTGCATTCCATCCAAGTGCTCCTCCAAGTCCTTTGCTGTCTCTCAAAGAATTACAATGTGATTGCATACCTCAGAGTTTTTACTCGTATTTCCACTCTCTGAACTATAATTCTTACTACAAATATTTCCTTGATTTCCTTTACTACTTACTCACTGTAGAGATTGCATAAGATCGAGGATAAGCTACAAACTTGTCTCATTCCCTTCCCAACCACGGATTCCCTATCATGCTGTCGAATGTTTCTTGTGTAAGTTGTAAACAGCCTTTCGCTTCCCTTGTTTTCCGTTGCTAGTTTCAGAATTTCGAAGAGTATGCCTGTCAACATTGACAAAAGCTTTCTCTGAGTCTAAAAGTGCTATAAACTTAGGTTTGCATTTTTTGAACTTCTAAGGTAAGTCGTAGGGTCAGTATTGCCTCATGTGTCTCTAAATTTCCCTGGAAACCAAACAGATCTTCCCCAAGATCGGCTCCTACCAGTTTTTCCACTCTTCTGCAAAAGATTCGTGTTGGTTTTGTGCAATCATGACTTACCAAACTGATTGTTCTGTGATATTAACACCTTACAGCACCTGCTTTCTTCGGAAAGTTTGAGGCTATTTTGGCCGCCTCACATATCTTACTCTCCATATGGAAGAGGTTTCTCACGGCTGTATCTCCCAGAGTTATTAGTAGTTGTGACGGAATGGCATCTACTCCAAGGGCCTGGTTTCGATTTACGTCTTTCAGTGTTAGCTCAAATTCTTCTAGAACTAGATTATATCCCATCTCATATTCGTCCACGTCCTCGTCCGTTTCTGTAATATTGTCTTCAAGTTAATCTCCCTAGTATTAACTCTTTATGCCCTCATTCCAACTATCTGTTTTCCGTTCTTTGCTTAGGACTGGTTTTCCCTCTGAGCTCTTGATATTCATGCGGCTGCTTTTCTTTACTCCACAGATCTCTTTAATTCTCTTTCTGGCGGTATATACATACACCAAAAAATCTTTTGCATCACCTCGGTTCCGAGAGTTCCGGAACCTGTAGAGAAAATTGGAATAGAGATCATCATAAACATAATTTACGCCCTTTTTATTACTCATGAAAACCACACATCGCGTGTTGTACCACCATACAGCGAGACCTTCAGAGTTGGTGGTCCAGATATCTGTACACACTGGTACCTCTAATACACAGTAGCACGTCCTCTTGCATTGATTCATGCCTGTTTTCGTCGTGGAATACTATCCACAAGTTCATCAAGGCACTGTTGGTACAGATTTTCCAACTCCTCAACGGCGATACGTTGTAGGTCCCTCAGAGTTGAGTCACGTCGTCCATAAACAGCCCTATTCAGTCTACCCCTGGCATGTTCGGTAGGGTTCATGTCTGGAGATCATGCTGACGGCTCTAGTCGGGCGATGTCGTTTTCCTGAAGGGAGTCATTCGCACGTTGGGGGCGCGAATTGTCGTCCACGAAGACGAATGCCTCGCAAATATGCTGCGCTTTGGTCGCACTATCGGTCGGAGAATGGCATTCACGTATCGTAGATCCGTTACGGCGCCCTCAATGACCATCAGCGGCGCACGTGTCGGCCCCACATACTGCCACCCCAAAACAGCAGGGAACCTCCACCTTGCTGTACTCGCTGGACAGTGCGTCCATGGCGTGCAGCCTGACAAGGCTGCCTCCAAACACGTATCAGACGATTGTATGGTTGAAGGCATATGCGACACTCATCGGTGAAGAGAACGTGATGCCAATCATGAGCGGTCCATTTGGCATATTGTTGGGCCAATGTGTACCGCGCTGCATAGTATCATGGTTGCAAAGACAGATCTTGCCGTGGACTTTGGGAGTGAAGCTGGCATCATGCAGCCTATTGCGCACTGTTTGAGTCGCCACACTACGTCATGTGGATGCGCGAAAAGTATTATCCACCATGGTGGCATTGCCATCACGTTTTCTTCAAGCCATAATCCGTAGGTAACGGTCATTCACTACAGTAGTAACCCTTGGGCGGCCTGAGCGAGGCATGTGATCGGCAGTTCCTCCATCTTCGAACAACATTGCTTTGGTTTACTCAGACACGCCTGGACGCTTCCCTTATTGAGAGCCTTTCCTGGCACAAAGTAACAATGCGGACGCGATCCAACTGTGTTATTGACCGTGTAGGCATTTTTGAACTACAGGTAACACGAGCCGTGTACCTCCTTCCGAGTGGAATGACTGCAACTGATCGGCTGTCGTACCCCCTCCTTCAAATAGACGCAGCTCATGCATGGTTGTTTACATCTTTGCGCCGGTATAATGACATCTCTGAACAGTCAAAGGGACTGTGTCTGTGATACAATATCCACTATCAACGTCTATCTTGGGGAGTTATGGGAACCGGGGTTATTTGATGTGTGTGTCTGTCCCCTTGTGAAACATGCGTCTAAATCCTTACACTTGAGCTCTAGCCATTCCTGTTTCGCCATTTTGCACTTCCTGTAAATCTCATTTTTAGACGTTTGTATTTCCTTTCGCCTGCTTCATTTGGTGCATTTTCATATTTTCTCCGTCCATCAGTAAAATTCAATACCTCTTGTCTTTTCGAAGGATTTCCACTACACCTTCACGTTTTACCTGTTTGGTGCTCTGTTGCCTTCACTATTTCACACCTCAAAGTCACCCATTCGTCTTCTAACGTATGCCTTACGATTTGTTCTAGTTAGTTATTCCTTAATGCTTCCTATGAAACTCTCGCCAAACTCAGGGTCTTTGAACTTACAGACGGCCCATATCATTAATTTCATACCTTCTTACAATCACTTTACTTTCAATCTACATTTGACAATGAATAAATTGTGGACTACATCTGCCCCTGGAAATGTCTCATCATTTAAAATCTGTTCCCAAAATCTCTGGCCTACATATATATAATAAATTCGGAATCTTTCGTTGTTTCCAGGTCTATTCCAGGCATACAACCTTCCTTCATGGTTCTTAGACCACATTGTACGATGATTAAATTACGTTCTGTGCAAAATCCCACCACGTGGCTCCATTTATAATGTCTTCACCACACCTCATATTCACCAGCAATATTTCCTTATCCGGGGCCGGCCGGGTGACCGAGTGGTTCTAGGCGCTACGATCTGGGACCGCGTGACTGCTACAGTCGAAGGTTCGAATCCTGCCTCGGGCATGGATGTGTGTGATGTCCTTAGGTTAGGTACGTTTAAGTAGTTCCAAGTTCTAGGGGACTGATGACCTTAGAAGTTCAGTCCCATAGTGCGCAGAGCCATTTGAACCATTCCCTTCTCTTCCTTTTCCTGCTACCGAACTCTTGTTCCGCAACACAATTAAATTTTCGTCTCCCTTCACAATCTAAATAATTTCTTTTAGCTCATTATGTACTTCCTAAATCTTTTCATCGTCTGTGGAGCAAGTTGGCAAACGAACTTTAACTTCATTGGGGGACGTTGGCTTTTCGACTACCTTGGCTACATAATGCATTCACTATACTGGCTTACCTGCATTCCTATTTTCTTATTTATTATCAGATCTAATCCTTCATTACCCTGTTTCAATTTGTATTTATAACCCTGTATTCATCTGACCAAAAGACCTGCTCCTTGTGATACCGAACTTCACTAATTCCGTTTACGACTAATTTCAACCAGTCCATCCTCTTTTTAAATTCTCTAGTCTATTATCCTGATTAAGGGATCTAACAATCCACAGACCAATACACAGAAAACCAATATTGTTTCTCCTGAAGACGCCATCCTCCAGGTTAGTCCCCGCCCAGAGATTGGTATGTGGGACTATTTTACGAATGGAATATTTTATCCAAGAGGATACCATCATCGTTTAACCATACGCAAGATCTGCATTACGGCTGTGGTTTCCCCTTAATCCAGCACAGCGAGACAATTTTTGTTGATGTTACAAGGCCAAAGCAGTCAGTCCTCCAGACTGATGCCCCCGAAACAACTAAAGAGGCTGCTGCCCTCTTCAGGAGCTACACGTTCGTCTGGTCTCTTAAGCGGTATTCCTCTGTTGTGGAATGAAATTTTCACTCTACAGCGGAGTGTGCGCTGATATGAAACTTTCTGGCACATTAAAACTGTATGTCGAACCGAGACTCGGACTCGGGACGTTTGCCTTTCGCGGGCATGTGTTCTACCAGTGAGCTACCCAAGCACGACTCACGCCCCGTCCTCACAGCTTTAATTCCGCCAGAGCCTCGTCTCCTACTTTCCAAACTTCACAGAAACTCTCCTGAGAAACTTGCAGAACTAGCACTCCTGGAAGAAAGGACATTGCGGAGACGTGGCTTAGCCACAACCTGAGGGATGTTTCTAGAATGAAATTTCCAGTTTTACCGATACATTCAGTTATCTATGTAGATACTGTCTGCAACGTATGTGGCTAATGGAGTTAGATGTAAAGAAGTAATACACTAAAGCATTATACCCGATGCTGTACTTCGATACCACGAATATCGGAAACGAAGTAAGAAAAATAATTGTCTCCCTCCATCATTTTATGAGGATGTCAGCGAGACAAAGTATCAGAAACGTTTTAAATTATGAGTAAAATTTGTTGTTGTTCCAATGCTTTTACTCTCAAAAGCCTTCACTAATACAGTCTGGGTATTTGTACGTCGTGAGTTCCGTTGCGCGAAGACAAACACACTGTTTCTAATTGTGGTAATTGTCTTACTCGTTAAACTTATAACGTACAGATATACAACTTAGTGAGTAGATTATGGCAGCATTTTAAATATTTAAAATCGCTTAATTATTACGGGAAATACTTGAAAGGTGAGGTGCCATTGGTGAGGAAGCATTAGACTACCTGATTTTATAAAATTTGTAACAGTGTTTCCCCCTTGTACACACCACCCCCACGGAACACTGCTTTGAAGTGTGCACAATTGATTTAGCAACGCAAATTAATATTTATGGGCCCTAGCAGTGTGTCGTGGTTCGGCTCCTTGTCATAAATTAATAATCATTCAATTAATATACCACAAATATGTGATTAAGGACTAGATATATAACGGGGCTCCCTTGCTACTGAATTATATGGGGTCTAAATATCACTAACAAATTTATTATTAAAAAAAAGAAACAGATATAAAATGATGTTCATACAATGATATGCGCAAGACGCAAAGTAGTGAAAGGGTGTCACAGACTGATATTAATTGAATGATCAGTTGGCAATGTTGAAATGAAGGTCTAACATTTGCCTATGGTGTACAGTGCCTCCCACTGTGAGGATGGCGTAACCGTAAATATGTCACAGAATAGTGAGCAAGACCCCACGAGCACCGTACTGGGAGGTATGCAAATGACGTTTGCTGCTGTCAGAACAATTTTTAAAAAGTGCGGGAGCTGCCAGTACATTACCACGAATTTTGAAAATTTGTGGTAAGTTCCTATGAGATCAAACTGCTAATGTCATCGGTCCCTAGGCATACACACTACTTAATGTAATTTAACTTACGCTAGGGACAACACTCACACACACACACACACACACACACACACACACACACATGCCCGAGGGAGAATTTGAACCTCCTCAGCCCGCACGGCTACTCCGTCCGGCAGTTTACCAGGTACGGAAGCTGTTGCAAGTGAAGTCCACAGTTGATACTGCGTAGTTCTTCGAGTTGCTGATCAGGGCACCTGTTCTCAGTCTCGAGCTACGGATTCTGACCGAAATCGGAAAGTGCTAATTTTTCCACCCATCAGCCCCGACTGGAGACACGTTTTGTCTGCCCGGACTACCGACAAAAACACATCTTACTTTCCCGGTGGTCTGGAACGCGTTACGTTATCTCTCTTCCATCCTGGTACACTTGAAAAATTAGAGATTGTCGAACCTGAGAAACTGCATGACTCCCAATAGCAATCACAAGGTAATCTCTAGGCCAATAGCATGAACGAAACTCCGCACAACTCGCCCCAAGATACAATGGAACATCCTCCCTCAATGGACTGGCTTGCCGCCAAAATTTAGGGGCACCTTGTTACGTCAACGCATGTGACAGAGTGTCCTCCAGCGTATTCACATTTAGTGCCCACATGACCGAAAATGAAGACAATCAAAAGGAATAAGCCAAACTGAGTACCTACACAGGAGAAACTGTGCGCCCCCCCCCCCCCCCCCTTCTGTACCGAACACGCAATTCTGGGAAGAGAAACGCAGAAAACGTCCACAGAATGAGAGGTAGGCGTCTGTTCATTTCCGCTAACATACCAGGAAAGCAGCCAGAACGCACCTCCACTGCCGAAAATCAATTAAAGTAACACCAGCCTGACGTGTGTGGCCCAGTCTGAAAGGGAAACGGTCTCTTCTCTCCCACAGGACAATAGCGGTATTATGGCCTTAGCTTGGCTCCGCGGTCGGTCGGCCATCGACCTCACACCGGCCCTTGTGCTTGCAATAACTGGACACAGCCCTTTTCATTATCACAGTTCCCCGCCCTTAGGAGAATTTGCCTCAAGACCAGCCTGGTGAAACCACACTGGCCGTGGGCTGACTGAACAAAGTGGCAGAGGAACAAACCACAAGCAAATGAAGCAATGTTCCATCCCCTAAAGCAATCGGAGCAAGCAGTCCTTCAGGCTCTCAGTATCCCGTCACTGTTATTACATATCACTAACCAACATCGTGTACCCAAAAAAGGCAAAGAGAGGCAAGCTAAAATGGATTGGCGTCTTTCACACTTAAAATCATATTTTTATTGCTGCTTGAAGCAACTTGTGACTGCTTTTCGGTTTAGGGCTAGTGTTTCAACAATAAACACTGTATGACTGTGGAGGCAAATAAATAGAAAATAATATGAGATACAGTTTGTGAATAGTCTACTGCAGGTGTCTCCTACAGTGAAATTGTCGATAAGATTTATTCAAACCTTTCATGAGAACATCAGAGGCTGAGACACAGACTCTTACGAATACGGCAGACCTTTCTAATCACGAGATCAATTTGAATATTGGCTTGGCTGCCCACAGTGATGATGGTGGGAACGTGATTTCTTTGAAGCCCATCTGCCTTCATTGCCTCTTATACATTTGTATTTCAGTTATTTATAAATGTATGTACTGGTCATAGAGATAAGGTTTTATTTGTCATAGGACCCAAATATAAATTATTAAAAAAATCATTAAAACTCTATGTAAATATCATAATGTAGCAAAATTTAGCCTTATAATCTATGTGCAGCTTCATGAACCAAGTTTGTCAAAACTCTAGGATTAGACTTGTCGGTCAAGGTCGATAAACAAGAATCTGCAAATACAGCACTGGGCGCTGTGCAGTTCCGTAGAAGAACTCCCTGCCGACGTTATCTGAGAACCCCTTTAAGTTTCTTCAGCTGTCACAAAATTTTGCAGTTTTGTAAGTACATTCCAATAAAGCTTGGCACAATGTTCAGCAGTAATAAACGCACTGTAAACTTGGACAGGAAACTACATTTGCCTAACTGAAGTAGAAATCAGTGTTAACAATTGAAGAAAACAATTCGTGGCAGGTATGATCCGTAGTATGCATGGAAGCCTATGTAAAAAATAAGAAATTAGGGTTCAGATTTGTTTCAATGTAGCGGGCCATTGTTAAAGGCAGGCAAAACACGGAAACATCGTTGAAGAAAGCAATCAGTTATTAGTAATCTACTCTGTTAAATTGATCGAAAAGACTCGTTAATAGAAGATTATTAAGAAAAGTTTAAATCGATCTACAGGGAAACGGTAATGGGGAAGTATGAAGAATCGTTCATCTTTAGCAGACATTCAAGTGTTACATGAGCTGTGCTACATTTGGTGATATTGAGGTGTGTCTTCCGAAGTGCGTTCTATAGCAGGATAAAGTATTGGATAACATTCTGTTGTAACTAACCTGTTACTACGGGTTATTACGTTATTATTGGGAATGGAAATACTTATTGCTTATGAAATTAACGTGCGAAGATTAGGGTCGTCACCGACTCTAACCATACAACTAATCAAAGGTTTGGTCGAGTCGGAAAATAAATTAGTTTGATCACAGACCAAAAACTCACAAAAATGCATTCGTTGTGATGTCGCTCATAGGGGATACGATGTAATTAATAGTATTCCCCGTGCACTGTTCACGACAATCAAACATTTAAAATAAAATAGCACATGCAAGAACACTGCGCAGAAGATCAGCTCCCAGCAACACACCTGAAAATAAGACTCAATCTAAGGCATTTGTCTTAAAATAAAGGGAAACTAATCACTGGACCTTTGCGTAAGGAAACGCGTTGGATGTACTAACAGGAAAGCTACGAGGTGAGTGGCTTAGGTGCAAAAACGTAACCTCGAAATACAAGAGGAAATTGTGGATAAAATCATTTATTTGTAAGACATGGATGTGAGGCATGTACACAATTCGTGATAACATTGAAGAAGAGCGTCGATACGTTCACCGTTATAATGTACACTTAAAATCATTGGTGTGAATCATTCATACAACTGCTGTTGCCTGATAACTGATCGCAGTAACTCGTGAAACGGTACACGTTTCGCAGTACACCCGCGTGCCCATGTGGTTTATGGAGACACATTCTCTAGGTATAGTGCCCAAATTGCAACAATATCACATCACACAATCATGAACAGTTAACATTCTTTAAAACAAACATCAGACCGGACAGTTAGTGATGACGGTAGCCCAACAACTTTAATGTTCAACCACGTGGTCGGCTCCCCATGGACGAAAGACACATAAAGCAACGAAAATTTACGATAAGGCAAAGCTACAAATATTTAGAAAGATGAAAGCTTATACAGGCACAGCTGAAGGCAAACAGACATTCATACAGAAGCGAGTGCTCACTTCTTATCGACACCTTTGTGTGGCGCTCTTCCGGCAGATCCAAGTCTGCTACAGAAATTTACTAAAAGAAAAATCTGCCAAGGTTTTGCATTCCTTGCTGCGACAAGGCAAAGCAATCTTTCAGATTTGAAAAGCGAGTCCAAAAGCTAACAGGTCTCCTCTCTCCAAGTAACAACGCGCCACGCGGTCAGTCTAACTCGCCCTACTTCGACTGGAGCACAGCTGTGGACGCTTCCCGTACCGGCGGCAGACTGCGACCCTTTTTTTACTCTCCAGCCTCCTCCACGCTCCGCGTGGACCGGAAAACCCAAAGATGCCATTTCCGCCACCAACCTAACACAGGTGGATTTCTCACAAGTAGCGCTAACCTCTTTGCCTATTTGACCACTACGAGAGTTGGATATTCTGTACAACTGCTGCTGAATCTGTATGACTATCGCAGACGTTCTGCAGCAGACTACGCCACCGTCTAGCAACGTGACACAGAACCACATTCATTCAATCACACCACTATGAGAGATATGAGGAAAGAGAAACAAGAAAAAGAAAGAGAAATGCTTATGAAATTGGGCTACCGGACTAATGAAAGGTGGCTACAGGACTCTTTCACTATGATACTACTACTGCTACCTGACGAAGTATTAACTTTTAGAAGCAATAGCAATCTTGGTTTGTAAAAATAAATCGACCATGCTGTTTACATTTCGGCTATAAACTGTATGCATCAGTCACAACATTCTCGCTTTACAAATAATCCTGTTGGACGAACATGCGCAACTGAGCTTTATACAAGAGGTTGAAAATTTATTTTATTATAACGACCGGTTTCGGACCTCACAGGTAGCAAATCGCGTCTACTGCACGTCCACCGCGGCGCTCGGTGACCACAGCACAGTTGAGACACCTGAGGATGGTCTTACGAGAGACCGAAACCGGTCGTGATAGTAAAAGAAATTTACAACTGAAGCGGTATTTTCACTTTGTTAAATCTACGCCCCAGATTGTGTAACGCATCATGTCCCGGTAGATGCGATACTTATCAGTTTCACTACTTCTATTTCTACCACACATTTGACCCGTGATTATTTTCTTCATCCATGTCATTTACGAAGTGTGTAGTGCATCATCGATTACTGAAGTAACGTTTATTTCTCCAGACGTCCAATTTTTGTTGTTGAAAACGATCACTTTCGTCTTTCTGGTGTCTTTTCTAAGTTCTTCTGAATTTAAAGCCTGTAGACTGCTGTCGAGATAATGATATGAATTTCTCTCTAGTGATACGCTGAGGGGTATGCCTACCAGTTTCTTTTCTTGTTCGTTGTTAACGGTAGTTTTCACTTAACAATGCCCACGTGCCTCACGTGTTACCATTGTACTGTTCTCCTCCTTCATCTCACAGGTTTTGGGTTCTGGTGAGCCCAGATAAGGAGACAAAGGCGTGATTGGCTTCGGTCCCTGCTGTGTGGGAATACTGAGAGTCAGGAGTAAGAGGCAGTCGGAGCAGTATGCGACATTACTGATGTCTGCAGAGTTCCATCTACGTGACTTCCCCTTCTACACAGTAAAATATGTGATACCGGAATAAGAATCCATCCTCATACTATTACTACACTACTGGCCATTAAAATTGCACCTCCACGAAGAGGACGTGCTACAGACGCGAAATTTACCCGACAGGAAGAATAGGCTGTGATGTGCAAATGATAAGCTTTCAAGAGCATTCACACAAGGTTGGCACCGGTGGCGACACCTACAACGTGCTGACATGAGGAAAGTTTCCAACCGATTTCTCATACACAAACAGCAGTTGACCAGCGTTGCCTGGCGAAACGTTGTTGTGACGCCTCGTGTAAGGAGGAGAAATGCGCACCATCATGTTTCCAACTTTGACAGAGGTCGGATTGTACCCTATCGTGATTGCGATTTATCGTATCGCGATATTGCTGCTCACGTTGGTCGAGATCCAATGACTGTTAGCAGAATATGGAATCGGTGGGTTCAGCAGGGTAATACGGAACGCCGTGCTGGATCCCACCGGCCTCGTATCACTAGCAGTCGAGATGACAGCTATCTTATCTACATGGCTGTAAAGGATCGTGCAGCCACGTCTCGATCCCTGAGACAGCAGATGGGGACGTTTGCAAGACAACCACCATCTGCACGAAAAGTTCGATGAAGTTTGCAGCAGCATGGGCAATCAGCTCGGAGACCTTGGCTGCGGTTACCCTTGACACTGTATTACAGACAGGAGCGCCTGCGATAGTGTACTCAACGATGCCTGGCTGCACGGATGGCATAACGTCATTTATTCGGATGAACCCCGGTTCTGTTTACAGCATCATGATGGTCGCATCCGAGTTTGGCGACATCACGGTGAACGCACATTTGAAGCGTGTATTCGTCATCGCCATACTGGCGTGGCACCCGGCGTGATGGTATGGGGTGTCATTGGTTACACGTCTCGGTCACCTCTTGTTCCCATTGACGGCACTTTGAACAGTGGACGTTACATTTCAGATGTGTTACGACCCGTGGCTCTACCCTTCATTCGATCCCTGCGAAACCCTACATTTCAGCAGGATAATTCACGACCGCATGTTGCAGGTCCTGTACGGGCCTTTCTGGATACAGAGAATGTTCGACTGCTGCCCTGGCCAGCACATTCTCCAGATCTCTCACCAATTGAAAACGTCTGGTCAATGGTGGCCGAGCAACTCGCTCGTCACAATACGCCAGTCACTACTCTTGTTGAACTGTGGTATCGTGTTGAAGCTGCACGGGCAGCTGCACCTGTACACGCCACCCAAGCTCTATTTGACTCAATACCCAGGCGTATCAAGGCCGTTATTACGGCCAGAGGTGTTTGTTCTGGGTACTGATTTCTCAGGATCTATGCACCGAAATTGCGTGAAAATGCAATCACCTGTCAGTTCTAGTATTATATACTTGTCCAATGAATACCCGTTTATCGTCTGCATTTCTTCTTGGTGTAGCAATTTTAGTGGCCAGTTGTGTAATTAGTATAGTATGTTCGGATATTCCGGTTACAAACTTCTAGGACTCATAGAGGGGCGTGAGTATAAAATATTTTGAACATGAAGCCACGTGCGAAAATGTCATCCAACTAAGCTACAAAGCGTCTTACCTGAAGGCGCCAGCGCCTGTGAATGTATCTACATACAGGGTGATTCCGCGATGATGTTACAAACTTTCTCGGATGATGGAGGAAGACAGCTGCATCAATTGGAGATAGGTGCCCTATACCAGAACCAAATGGTACAAATGTCTCCAAGCACTATGGGAGTCCACATCTGAGGTCATGAGTTCCTTAGAACTTAGAACTACTTAAACCTAACTAACCTAAGGCCATCACACACATCCATGCCCGAGGAAGAATTCGAACCTGCGACCGTAGCAGTCCCGTGGTTGCGGACTGAAGCGCCTAGAACCACTCGGCCACAGCGGCCGGCGTACCAGAACCGGTCGAGTTGAATGCTATAAGCGAAAACCGTTCTGATACCTCTGACTGTAGTATACATGTACTGGTACTGTTGTTGCTAAGATGGTAAGGTAGGCAACTTTCAGAGGTGGTTGCATGGACTAGGCAAAGCAAAAATGTCTGGTAAATATGGACTCTAAAATGCTTATCTTGCGAGCTATGATGACTTGTACTATAAAGTAGACGTGTTTCACAGAGAGAAGATGAACAAGGTTCATAACTCCTCAGGTAAGCGTACTGGACATTTCTTTTCTTGTCAGGAAACTGAATCTAAAAGTGATTGAAATAGTGAAAAATAGCGATGTAAAAGTTGCCTGTTGAAGGGATATAGGGGCGGGAACCTCAAACGTAACACACAATGGGAAACATTTCAACCTCAACTGCTCTGGCCCTCCTCCAGAATTAGAGTAAAACCTTTTAATCTAGAATAAAAACCACTGTCACTGAGAAAACAGAACCAGTTGAATCATCCGTGAATCGTCTGTCAATATTACAGGCAAGAAGTCCAGAAGTCTACAGTTAGCAAGAAGGGCGGTGAAATGGTGCAAGATGTTCCTAAATCTCGGGAATATATGGAAGCTATGGGGATAAAAGGATGAAATGCAATATGTATAGGCACCAAGAAGTGTTAATGTAAGACCAAGAACGGAAGTGACGAAAGAAAAGGGGTGGGATCATACGCCCATACCGTAAAATCTAGGATCCTAATAAGCAATGACGGAAAACTGAAGTTTTAGAGATACCATTAAAGTATGATGACGGAATAGCAATGACACGATTCACTAATGACACTGCTATATTCAGTGTAAGTGAGGAAGACTTGCGGGAATTGTTGAGAGAGATGGAAATAGTGAAAAATAGCGATGTAAAAGTAGCCTGTTGAAGGGATATAGGGGCGGGAACCTCAAACGTAACATACAATGGGAAACATTTCAACTTCAACTGCTCCGAGTACACACTACAGATTGAGAGTAAATAGGAGAAATTAAAGTAGTGAGGAGCAACGGGAATAAAATTAACGATAACAGTAACATCAAAATGTGAAGTAGATGAAGGAATTCTGCTACCTTGGAAACAACATGACACTCGACATCCAAAGCAAAGTGGGCAATAAGAGAAAACTGGCCCAGGCAAAAGGGGCGAAATCTGATAATACAAAATATTTTCCCAAATTTTAGGACAGTATTTCTGAGTATTTACGACTGGAGAATAACATTGTTTGTAAATGAATCTTAGAGCATGGAAAAAACGGATACGAAAAGTATCCAGTCGTTTGAGACGTGCTGCTATAGAAGGTTGTGGAAAATTATGTGAACTGATAATAAAATGTGGAGTTTCTCCTAAGAATCGACGACGAGAGGGGCATCGACAAGAAGAAGAGCCAAGATGATACGATATGTGTTCTGACACCAGGAGTGTACGTCCGTGGTACGTCAAGGAGCTATAGAGGGTAAAACATGTAGGGGAGAGAGATTACAATTGATTCATAAAATAAATGTGGACATGGAGAGCAAGCAGTATTGCAAAAAGAATACGTTAGTGTAGGAGAACGATGTAAGAACTCAAAGAGGTCAACAGTTTTGAGATTTGAACGTAACCAGATCGACCCGAAAGTCTTGAGAAGTTCGATCTCGTATGTGTGTGTGTTTGTTTGTTTGTGTGTGTGTGTGTGTGTGTGTGTGTGTGTGTGTGTGTGTGTGTTGCAGCACAATGAGTTACCCCCTGAGGTATACTGAGCCCAACTTGGTATAAATATTACTTACAATAAAGGGAACCAATTATTCCCGTCTTCCCTTGTAACCTTAGGTAGTGAAAATTTAGTGGAAGGTAGGATTGAATTGGATACAATAAGTTAAAATAAGCCCTGCTATGTAACGCCTGGAGAAATTCCAGCAGATCGTGGCAGGCGTTTCTGTCACTAATTGCAGGAAAATAGTTTAAAAGTAAGAAACCGACGGATTTCCTGGTGTAGGTAGAGTGAGTTCTGTAGTACTTTGGACCACTTTCAAAGAAACTCGTTACACCCATTAGTCACTAAACTGAAAAAAAAATACTTTGTGGATAATTAACCTATGGCAGCATTAATAGTAGTAGTTGCAGTTTTAAACGGAAGCCATGATCGAAACTACTCTATCGATGCACATGATTTCATAGGACCCCTCTTAGGAATATGCCTTATCCTTGCCACCGAGAACTCTCTCACTAATAAACGTGAACAGACTAATTAATAGAAGCAGTAAGCGTCTTTTCTGGATTTTAATTTATTTCTTATTTACTTTGAGGAAATGCGAATGTCGTCTTGGAACATATATCTCCCTATTACGATGATTTTAACCCATCTTTCGCGATAGCTGAAATCTGAAATAAAAATATTTCATATTCAAATGATACACAATAATAACGTTTCACCTTTTTCATGCTTAAAGTCAAATATTTAAAACGTAAATTACTGTGTAAAGTCAGCAGCCGTTAAAAGCTGTTTTGTACATGGGAGTCAGATTGTTTAAAGAATCTGGAGTTCACTGCTTTTTTCAACACGGTGGAGGTTTCTTCTTACGATGCTACTCTCAAGCAACAGTTCAGTATGAAGTCCATCGATGCATATTGTTCAAAAATAAAAAAATGGTTCAAATGGCTCTGAGCACTATGGGACTTAACTTCTGAGGTCATCAGTCCCCTAGAACTTAGAACTACTTAAACCTAACTAACCTAAGGACATCACACACATCCATGCCCGAGGCAGGATTCGAACCTGCGACCGTAGCAGTCGCGCGGTTCCGGACTGCGCGCCTAGAACCGCTAGACTACCGCGGCCGGCGCATATTGTGTTCTACAAATTCCATCGCAGAGAATACATTTAATGACAGTTCACTTGGATTAGAGCTACATGTAGTTAGGTTCCATTCCTCCATTTTGATAGGCATCTTGGTGTCTCAGTTTGGATTATATTACGCATAGCTTGTTACAGAGCACCGTGCACCGGATTCCTATACCACAGCTTTAATTTATCCCTGACGTTTGGCAAGGAAGTACACGTTATTAGACACTTGTCGTGATATTCTACTGACTCTGCTACGCATGCAGCCAGTGTATTTCCAGTTTCTTAATGTTCGTCTTTCCAGTTATCGTTTGGGTCATGTCATAATTCCTGTCTGAAGCCATTGGTGTGTCTACCTGCAAGCTAACGGCGAAGAAGTATCGGATATAGTACGGAAACCACACGCAGTGAAAGCACCTTGGTAAACTAGAACGCCCCTGACTATGTCACGAACACACAGCCTCGGCCATTTGTCTTGCGATCCGATGTGCTTGCTCATATTCTGGCAGAAAATCTCTATCCAGGGTAGTACGACGTATTCATAAAACTCCATCAAAACCGGCAGCATTATTGGATCTACTTTCGTAGTACACGTCAGGTGGTACACTACATTCGTTACTTCTTCAGTGGGAACTACCAAGCTCAGTGGAGTTACGCTGATCATCAAATTGCATACCGGCTAACTACGGACGGTTGCCTCTTGTAGTATCAGGACTGGTTTTCCTTCAAGAACTTACAGGTGTGTGTGTGCAGCAAAATGAAGCTGTTCCCTCACAATCTCCTCTCATCCACTTCAATATGCCGCACACTTTCCATTTAATGTTGCTCTCTACACGACAGACTCCTAAGAACTGTATTGCTCCGTGTATCAGACAGTGCTAACAGTATTCGAGATTCATTACGTTTGACTAAGTGCGCATTCTATTGGAACATCCAGGAAAATAAATCGGCTGGTCGTTTTATGTACGATTATTTGGTAAATCTTTTGAATCCTATCCTTTAGATTTCGGACGTGCGCCAGCTTAGACCTATTTTTTTCGTCTGGTCCGGCCTTATACTTTTCGGCCATCTTCGCAATGAGCCGGGAGAATGAACCCACTGCAGTCGCTCCGCCCATTGAATCACGCGAACTTCTCCACTGTGCCAGTGGCGTTAATCAGTGACACAAAAGTTTGAATAAGCCAAATTTGCGGCCACGTCGTCAATACTGGATATCAAGACTTCTCCTGGCTGTATTGGCAATCTCCGTAAACTGAGTTCTTCACAGAACCGAACTGCCTCTTTCATCACCGAGTCTCAAAAAACCGGAAGTTGACGTTAGATAGTCGAAAATTTCCTGCCGCACAGAGTGACTGGTGTCCATGCAGTGCTCTGCCACAGCCAATTTATTGATGAGCAAGATGTATGAGACAGGCGAAATACCCTCAGACTTCAAGAAGAATATAATAATTCCAATCCCAAAGAGAGCCGGTGTTGACAGATGTGAAAATTACCGAACTATCAGTTTAATAAGTCACAGGTGCAAAATACTAACGCGAATTATTCGCAGAAGAATGGAAAAACTGGTAAAAGCCGACCTCGGTGCAGATCAGTTTGGATTCCGTAGAAATGTTGGAACATGTGAGGCAATACAGACCTTACGACTTAACTTAGAAGTAAGATTGAGGAAAGGCAAACCTACGTTTCTGGCATTTGTAGACCTAGAGAAAGCTTTTGACAATGTTGACTGGAATAGTCCCTTTCAAATTCTAAAAGTGGTAGGGGTAAAATACAGGGAGCGAAAGGCTATTTACAATTTGTACAGGAAGCAGATGGCAGTTATAAGAGTCGAGGGGCATGAAAGGGAAGCAGTGGTTGGGAAGCGAGTGAGACAGGGTTGTAGTCTATCCCCGATGTTATTCTATCTGTATATTGAGCAAGCAGTAAAGGAAACAAAAGAAAAATTCGGAGAAGGTATTAAAATCCATGGAAAAGAAATAAAAACTTTGAGATCTTCAACTTTTATAGTCCTGTCTTCCTCAGTTGCGTGTAATATTACGGTATATTAATAATTTTTACTTATGGACCGTGCGTTCAGTGCATAGTGTTGTGGAATGGGGGAAAAAACGGCAAATTGGCGGTCATAAGAAGAAGAACAACACCAAAAATGCAACAGGAGCGTAATATGTAGGAAATTGTCCACGCAACCTGCCACTGATGATGCCTTGCAGAAAATAAAGGCGAAACGCGTATGGCACTAAAATTGTGTTTTTATTCAGTTGCTGTCAGACGGTCCATAAGTAAAAATTATTAATATACCGTAAAAACTTTGAGGTTCGCCGATGACATTGTAATTCTGTCAGAGACAGCAAAGGACTTGGAAGAGCAGTTGAACGGAATGGACAGTGTCTTGAAAGGAGGATAGAAGATGAACATCCAAAAAAGCAAACGAGGATAATGGAATGTAGTCGAATTAAGTCGGGTGATGCTGAGGGAATTAGATTAGGAAATGACACTTAAAGTAGTAAAGGAGTTTTGCTGTTTGGGGAGCAAAATAACTGATGATGGTCGAAGCAGAGAGGATATAAAATGTAGACTGGCAATGGCAAGGAAAGCGTTTCTGAAGAAGAGAAATTTGTTAACATCGAGTATAGATTTAAGTGTTAGGAAGTCGTTTCTGGAAGTATATGTGTGGATTGTAGCCATGTATGGTAGTGAAACATGGACGATAAATAGTTTGGACAAGAAGAGAATAGAAACTTCCGAAATGTGGTGCTACAGAAGAATGCTGAAGATTAGATAGGTAGATCACATAACTAATGAGGAAGTATTGAATAGAATTGGGGAGGAGTTTGTGGCACAACTTGACAAGAAGAAGAGACCGGTTGGTAGGACATGTTCTGAGGCATCAGGTGATCACATATTTAGCGTTGGAGGGCAGCGTGGAGGGTAAATATCGTAGAGGGAGACCAAGAGATGAATACACTAAGCAGATTCAGAAGGATGTAGGATGCAGTAAGTACCGGGAGATGAAGAAGCTTGCACAGGATAGGGTAGCATGGAGAGCTGCATCAAACCAGTCTCAAGACGGAAGACCACAACAACCACAACAACAACCAGAGCCGGATATAATTGTGGTGTTCCTTGTATCTTTCCTGGACTGTACGAGTCGCCTGCCCATTGCACGAAAAGCCATACTTGCTAGGGATTTTGTTAACACCCTCCACGCGGGTCGTCGAATGTGCTGCCATCTTCGCAGAAAAATCACTAGTTGATCACAAAAGCGCAGATCCTTTGTACACTTTTGGATTCTTGCGAGCCATTTCGCTGTTTACAGAAACTATCTTAAATGTGTTAAAAGTCTTTCTGTAAGTCCATTAACAATGCTGGCTATCAAAATTTTTAAACACGTCTGCGCTTTCTATCACGAAGGCAACCGCGAAGTCTTGAATGGTGCTTTCAGTACATGAGCTATCACGTTGTCGATGTTCTTGTTCCTCTACGTGTGCCTCATAATTTGGGTGTGGTACCTAAAAGAATCGAACGGGAGATATTTGTGTTAAGCATCAAAAGCACGGCAACACCGAGAAATGGAGTGTAATTTCAAAAAAAAAAAAAAGTTTTCTAGAGTTTTAATAGTTTGCTAAAGAAATGTTGATGTAATCCAGTTACCTTCAACGCTTGGGAGTAAAGTAGCTATCAACGATTTATTCCAATATGGTATTACTTCATTGGGATCTGTAAGGCAACAAGGTACTTTATCTTGGTTATAATGTTCGAAAATCCGCGGTTATCAGGCGCTGTGACACAGTACAACGTGTCCATTCAGTCCCCCTATAATAAAAAAAAAAAAAGAATTGGAAACTAGGCCGAGGCGACAACTGTCATGGGATACCTCCTAATAACGTATCGGACCTCCTTTTTCCCGGCTTAGTGCAGCAACTCGACATAACATGGACTCAACAAGTCCTTGGACGTTCATTGCAGAAATTTTGAGCAATACCGCAACTGTAGCCGTCCATAATCGCGAAAGTGTGATCGGTACAGGATATGTGAATGAACTCGATTTCGTCGCATCAAAGTTCGGCTGGATTATTGTCGGGTGATGTCATGGTCAAATCATTCGTTCTATTTGTCCAGAGTGTTCTTCAAACCAATAGCGTGCGACTGTAGACCCGGTAACATGGCGCATTGTCAACCATAACAATGAAGTTCATGATTGGCTGCAACTGGTCCTCATGCAACCGAACCTAACCATTTCCGTTCAATAATCCTTTCAGTTGGACGAGAGAACCCAGTCCATTCCACCTGAACACAGTCCACACTATCATGGAGCCATCACTGCCTTGCACAGTGCATCGTTGATACATTGCATCCACGGCTTCGTGCGATCTTCGTCACACTCTAAACCTACCATCAGCTATTACCAACTGAAATCGGGACTCCTCTGACCAGGTCACGGTCTCACAGTCGTCCAGGATCCAACCGATATAGTTACGAGCCCAGGACAGGCATTGCAAGCGATGTCGTGCTAGTAGCAAAGGCACTCTCGTCGATTGTATGCTGCCACAGCCCATTAACGGCATATTTCGCTACAGTCCTGACGGATACATTCGCCTTACGTCTCGCATGGGTTTCTATGGCTATTTCATCCTGTGTTGTTTGTCTGGTAGCACTAAAAACCCAACGAAATCGCCGCTACTCTTGGTCATTAAAAGACCGTCGGCCACTGCATTGACCGCAGTGGGCGGTAATACTTGAAATTTGGTATTCTCGGCACATACTTGACCCTTTCGATTTCAGAATATTGCATTCCCGAATGGTTTCCGAAATGATTTTTGCATGCTTGTAGCTACAACTACCATTCCGCGTTCAGAGACTGTTAATTCCATCGTGCGTCCAGAATCACGTTGGAAATCTTTTCACATGAATCACTTCAGTAAAAACGACAGATCCATACACTGCCCTTGTGTGACTATCGCGCCGGCTGAAGTGGCCGCGCGGTTCTGGCGCTGCAGTCTGGAACCGTGAGACCGCTACGGTCGCAGGTTCGAATCCTGCCTCGGGCATGGATGTGTGTGATGTCCTTAGGTTAGTTAGGTTTAAATAGTTCTAAGTTCTAGGGGACTAATGACCTCAGCAGTTGAGTCCCGTAGTGCTCAGAGCCATTTGAACCATTTTGTGACTATCGCTGTCTGTATTTGGGCATATCATTAACCAATGAACTTTGACACATCAGTGAATAACAAGCAATTGTGGTTCGTTGTAAAACATTTAGCAACTCTTAGTTTTTCCCCTTGCCATTTATTGCAGTCTTTCACCTTATTGCTGCTTCCTGGTACAATACAACACTGCTGTTTCAGAGTGCGGTCGTGTGCCGAATGAAATATTTCCCTCCAGATCTCACGCCAGTACACTTCTTTTCGTTGGCTTACGTCAAGGATAGCCCGTACACAACAACGATCGTGACAATTTCTCATTCGTGCACGAATCAGCGAAGCAACCAGAGCTGTGAATACAGTGTAAAATTAAGGACACCTTTAGCCGTCTGTACGTTGATTGTAATTTATTTATGTCTCCAGTTTCGGCGTTTCACATCTTCAGGGCCTTGTGTAAAAACAACAATGATAGTATAAACTACATAATGAATGGATGTTGTACAGTTTAAGACATCATTTTTATACAGTAGTTATTTGTAGCAAACATTTAACAAAAATCGATCTGCAAAAGGTGTGAACAACAAAGTTAACGACAACTAAGAAATAAAACGAGGGAATAGTTGCACACTGTAAGAAAAGAGCCTCAGGAACAAAATATACATACGTCATATCGTACGAAAGTGTACCTACTAATCGGAGGTCAACATTACATATTGTTGTACAACAATAGTGTCACATATTGACAAACAAATAGAGTGTAATATTAATCTTACTACCCAAAAATCAACTGAAGCAGAACAACTACAGAGGGCCGGCCGAAGTGGCCGTGCGGTTAAAGGCGCTGCAGTCTGGAACCGCAAGACCGCTACGGTCGCAGGTTCGAATCCTGCCTCGGGCATGGATGTTTGTGATGTCCTTAGGTTAGTTAGGTTGAACTAGCTCTAAGTTATAGGGGACTAATGACCTCAGCAGTTGAGTCCCATAGTGCTCAGAGCCATTTGAACCAAGCCAACTACAGAGGAACAGTGAGAGTAAACTCTGAAGGTAAATAGCTTCATATAAGTGGCAATGTCCTGACTGAGTGACTCAGTCACTGACTCATTACCGCCCAGCTCAAACCACTGACTAGTAACCTCACATCTGGAGCGATACCGCACAATAAACCCAGTTTCGGTGCGGGCTGTGGCAGGTTAGACCTCAGCTGTTTTAGCTCTCCTGTTAAAATCAAATCAAATCAAAATCAACCTTACATCTGTAGCACGTGTTGATCGTGTTCTGCCGACATCCATTGAAGAGAGGATTTTTCGAAATTCCACCCCCAAGGAGGGTGAAATAGGGAATGAAATGTCCTTTGAAAATAATTCGCTATTAAGACAATTTGAAGGTAGACTTAAGAAAACCGGTATTAAAAGAAATACGAATTTCAGCATTTTTTGAATTTACTCCCTATGGGGTATAATAGTGCATGAAAGCCTTTTGAAAATGAATCTTTAAAGCACTACTAAAGTATTTTTAAAGCTATATCTATATGAAAATTGGTATTTGACATCTGTGTTAGATATACAAAAATGTGTGTAAACTTACAAATCCTAATGAGAACACGAATTTAATGTTACGTCAAAATAACATACAAGTATCAACCACAGATTCATAAGATGAAACTTATTTCAAATAAACATTTCAGTGAAACAAAATGTAAAGCTAATTTAATACACCGTAACAAATTCCCACTATGTAGGAAGTGCAAAATATGTGGACGAAGCCGTAAACACCATTACCATGGTCTGAGAAGTCTGCTGGGTCACAGGCATGTGGCTAGGTGATGCAGCGACTTACAAATGATAAAGCAAGTCTAAAGTAATGTATGTGAGTATATACAGAAAATCATTCAGTTTAATCAGGAACCAAAAGGCACGTTCCCTTGTATAACATGTAGCCTTTATACAGTATAAGACAAAGTATAGTGTGACCTGCGACCAGAAAAACAAATGTGCAAAGTGAATGAGAAGTAAAGAAGGAATCCAGTTAGAGCGCACGGCTAATCCCTCGCGGCCCGCTATTTGTCTGGAGCGATTTAATGATATCACGGAAAATCTAAATTAGGATGGCCAGACGCGGGATTCAACCGCCGTCCTCCCGAATGAGAGTCCAGTGTGCTAACGAGTGCGCCACTTCACTCTATGTCACCTAGAAAATACTAGATTATTCTGTGGAGGATACCATTACTGGTATGAGGGCAAAAGGTACGACGTTAATATCCATAAGCGTGCTACAAGACCATATATATGTAATTATCTATGTCGTAGTTTACCCAAAACATGTAAGCAACACGTCAAAAGGCAAGTTAAGTGAAGGCGGGCAAGCGAATGTATCTAGCAGATGTAAAATAACATATCGGGAATATATGGAGTTGGTATGCTTACTTCGTATATAGTGAAGAATTTAGTTGAAACATTTGCACATCATGCAAAAAAATGAATTATATATATATGAAAGGGAAAAGTCAAGACGGTAGCGACGAAAACTAATGGATCATATGTGTCCTAAATATGTCAAAATATCAACTCAAAAACAAAACATGTTTGAGGGTGTACTATGAGAAGTGTAATGAGACAGTCCATGGTTAATTAAAAATATAGATGTCCAGGAATATACCGGGAATACTGTCGCGTACCAAAGCATAAGAGATATATGTGCGTAATCCGAAGGAGCTTAACAACGTCAGCTAATAAAGGTTAAAACCCGTGAAATCAAACACCCGTCATGTACTGTCAAGTCACTTTAAGTAGGAAAGAAATAACAGCATTAATACTATATTGCCAAAAAAGTAATGTAGCGATAGTCAGGGTTGCATCTCCAACAATTAAATTAAGCGAGTGAGTGGGTGAAGAAAATGTTACCTTACTTCATACAAGTCTCGTGAAAGCAGGAAAGATGCAAAAATTAAAACTTCAGTTATCATGCTGTACAATGAACTATGACTGCTGCAGCGCTGACCCGTGCATGGGCGAATATCGTGTTAATGTTACACGAGCTACAGGTGTGGCCCATATCGAAATTCATAGAAATCAGAAAAGGTATTTGAAAACTGCTGTACGTTTTACAACAAACGACGACGCACTATCTCTAGTGGATTCCAAGGTATAATTTTTTGAAGTGATAGCGGAACTGCATATTGGGATCGCGGGCTGCGAGTGACCACTCGATACTCCCTCGTCATTAGATCACTTAGCTTGACACCGATTCCATTGTTTTTCAAACGCTATATATTGTGGATGCACAATGGAAATTATGTGAACAGATGACATGAATCCTGTTGTGTCGACTTCGACTACCTTTCTACCATTTCACTCTCGAACGGCGCGTGGGAAAAAGGAACACATAAATCTTTCCGTTCGAGCTCTGATTTCTCTTATTTCAGTATGATCATTTCTCCCTAAGTAGGTGGGTGTCAACGAAGTATTTACGCATTCGGAAGTGAAAGTTGGTGATTGAAATTTCGTAAATAGATCTCGCCACAAGGTTCAAATGGTTCAAATGGCTCTGAGCACTATGGGACTTAACATCTGTGGTCATCAGTCTCCTAGAACTTAGAACTACTTAAACCTAACTAACCTAAGGACGTCACACACATGCATGCCCGAGGCAGGATTCGAACCTGCGACCGTAGCGGTCACGCGGTTCCAGACTGAAGCGCCTAGAACTGCACGGGCACATCGGCCGGCGTCGCCACAAGGAAAACCGCCTTGTCTCGGTGACTGCCACCCCAACTTGCGTATCATATTAGTGACACTCTCACCCCCATTGAGCGATAGCACGAAACGAGCTGCCCTTCTTTGCACTTCTTCGATGTCCTCCGACAATCCTGCCTGGTAAGGATCCCACACCGCGCAGAAATATTCCAGCAGAGGACGGACTAGTGTAATGTAGGCTGTCTTTTTAGTGGGTTGTCGCATCTTCTATGTGTTCTGCCAACAAAGCATAGTCTTTGTTTCGCCTTCTCCGCAGTATTATATATGTGGTCTTTCCAATTTAATTTGCTCGTAATTGTAATTCTAGGTAAATTGTCGAATTGACAGCCCTTATATTTGTAAGATTTGCTGTATACCCAAAATGTATCGGATTTATTTTAGTACCCATGTGGATGGCCTTCCACTTTTCTTTGTTCAGTGCCAATTGCTACTTTTCGCACAATACAGAAATTCTCTCTAGATCATTTTGTAATAGGAACTGATCGTCTGTTGATTTTACTAAACGGTACATTACAGCGTCATCTGCAAACAATCTAAAGGTGATGCTCAGATTATCACCTAGATCATTTATGTAAATCAGGAACAGCAGAGGGCGTATGACACTACCTTGCCGAACGCCAGAATCACATCTGTTCTACTCGATGGCTTACCGTGTATCAGTACGAACTGTGACCTCTCTGAGAGAAAATCACGAATCCAGTCACACAACTGAGATGATACTCCGTATGCACGCAATTTGATTAATAGTCGCTTGTGAGGAATGGTATCAAAAGCCTTATGGAAATCTAGGAACATGGAATCGATCTGAGATCCCTTGTCGACAGCACTCATTACTTCGTGGGAATTAAGAGCTAGCTGTGTTGTCCAAGAACGATATTTTCTGAATCCGTGTTGGTTATGTATCAATAAGTCATTTTCTTCTGATTCATAATGTTCGAGTATAGTATATGCTCCCAAATCCTACTGCAAATTGTGGTCAGTGATATGGGTCTGTAATTCAATTGGTTACTCGTATTTCCTTTCTTAAATGTTGGTGTGATCTATGCTACTTTCCAGTCCTTAGGCACAGACCTTTCTTCAAGTGAGCGGTTGTATATGATTGCTAAGAAAGGCGCTATTGTGTCTGCATACTCTGAAAGGAACCTGATTGGTATATCATCTGGACCAGAAGACTTGCCTTTCTTAAGTGATTTGTTTCGCAACACCTAAGATATATCCTTTTATGTCACTGATGCTAACAGCTGTAATGGTTTCGAATTCTGGAATATTTACTGCTTCTTCTTTCGTGTAGGAATTATGGAAAACGGTATTTAGTAACTCCGCTTTAGTGGCACCATCGTCGGTAACATTTCCATTGCTATCCCGCAGTGACGGCATTGACTGTTCTTTTGCCACTGGCGTACTTTACCTACGACCAGAATGTCTTTGGGTTTTCTACCACATTTTGAGACAATGTTTCGTTGTGGAAACTATTAAAAGTATCTCGCATTGACGTCCGCACTAAATTTCGAGCTTCCGTGAAACTTTGCCATTCTTGGGGATTTTGCGTTCTTCTGAATTTGGCATGCTTTTTTTCATTGCTACTGCAACAGTGTTCTGACGTGTTTGTGTACCATGGTGGATGACTCTCGTGTCTCGTTATCTTATGTGGTATGAATCTATCAATCGCTGTCGATACTGTATCTTTGAATTTGAACCATATCTGGTCTACACTTACATAATTAGCTTGGAAGGACTGGAGACTCTCTCTTAGGAAGGCATCAAGCGAATTTTTAAATTGCGTCAGAGTAATGATTAGGCAGCGTCTGTGTAGCGTCAAGCAGCGAAGTGGCTCCGAGTGAGAGCGGGCTGTGTGGCTGCCGCCGACCGTGCTACATCGCTATCAGCGTCTTGCCAACTTTAATGCCCGTGGATTGGTTTCAATACATGATACCATAAATTCGATAGTAATTGTTACATTCAGTGGTATGACCTTTTTTTTATTAAAGACGAATTCTCCTGTCTTATTAAGCACATGGAATATGTAAAAATGGTTTACGCGAGGACAGATTCCTCTTGTAAGGAATGCTACACTCTGACAGTCTACATAGTGAACGGTCGCTTCATACCGAATACATTTAACATTAATTTTAAATTAACAACCGCCTCAGTTGCAATGTTTACCTAGATTTACCTAGGTTTCAATTATGATAACCCAACCTTCTTCAGAATACTCCCTAAAATAATGGCGAATGGAATAACGGTTGAAAACCTTCAAAAAAGTTTTTGTTTCGCAGCTGCAGCTGGTCGTTTAGAAGGTTATTTTTGTCATTTAGTAAGTGTTTAAAAATTTGCATTTCTTCCTAAACATCCAACCTCGCACCCTTCACTTCGCGATGCAAGAGCTGAGTATTATCCGGAGGGTTGGGAGCGAGAGCCGTTTGCACTGAGTGTTCAGCAAACGTCGAACCACGCGTACCATCTCCAATTTTAGTAGGGATATGTTCCTTGTAACTTGTTAGTATCATTCAAGAATATATCGGAAAGAATCCCTGCTAGCGGGCTACCCATTGCTAACTCGTACGGTTGTAAGTATATTTTGTCATTAAAAGAAAAGTAATTGTATTTCAAAACGATGCTCTGGAGATTCATGAGCTCATCTATTTCAACGTCTTACTTTTCTTTTAATGACATAATACACACTCAACCGTACGAGTTAGCAATGGGTAGCCCGCTAGCAGGGATTCTTTCCGATATATTCTTGAATGCGTTACAATTTAAATTTTTTGTTAGTAATATAGAGATAGTGGATAAAATAAAGTTCTGTGCAAGGCACGTGGATGATATTCTGTTGGTAACTGACGGGTCCCAAGACATAGATCAGATACTTCTACTGTTTAACGATCTCCACGAGCAGATTATTTTTACTCTTGAAATCGAGTCACCCGGAAGTACGTTGAACTACTTAGATCTTACATTATGTATAGTAGATGATCACATAGAATATGACATGTTCAGGTAGCGTGAGCGATATCCAATCCCCTATCCGCAGAAGCTTTCGAACACGAACTGGTAACCCTTGAAACAATATCCCGATATAATGGTTACGAGCCTGGAATGGTGAGACGGCTCTATAACAAGAAAGTAAATAATAATAGAATTAGAAGTTCCACGTTAGGCACCATGCCGGAAGTTAGCCCATCTGCCATAATACCTATTCCATTCATACGTAAAGTTTCAAATAAAATATGGCGTCTTCTAAAGAACCAAGGGTTCAATACAAATTTTTCTACTAATAATAGCCTGCAGAAGAACCTGATCCACACTTTAAAAAAGCCTAAAGATAAATTGTCATTATCTGGAGTTTACAAGATTATATGTAGCAATTGCTAGAAATCTTACATCGGCAAAACGGGACGAGCCTTGCTAACAAGATATACGGAACATATCCCTACTAAAGTTGGAGATGGCACGCGTGGTTCGACATCCGCTGAACACTCAGTGCAAACGGCTCACACACCAACCCTCTTGATAATACTCAGCTTTTGCACTGCGAAGTGAAGGGTGCAAGGTTGGATATTTTGGAAGAAATGCAAATTTTTAAACACTAACTATATGACAAAAATAACGTTCTTAACGACGAGCAGCAGCTGCGAAAAAAAAAACTTTTTCTAAGGTTTTCAACCGTTATTCCGTCCGTCATAACTTTAGGGAGTATTCTGAAGAAGTTTGGGTTATCCCAACTGAAACCTAGGTAAATCGTAAACATTGCAACTGAGGCTGTTGTTAATTTAAAATTAATATGTATACAGTTGCTGACCGGGTGACGAAATGTTGCAAATATTAACATTTAACATTTCTTAAAACCACGCCATTCTCGTCTGTGGTTAAAAGCGTAGAAGAGATCACAGTTCCACCGCGACGTATCGTGATATGACTAGTCGAGCATTGGCTGTGAACCAGCATACGCGATGGCACAAGGTGACCGAGCCAAGCAAACCTTGGTTGTTCGGTGAGCTGCGCTCACACAACGTGCGCTTTCCCGCAGGGCTGCGGGCGAGAATGCAGGTGGTCGTCGGCTGTGGAAGGGCATCAAGCGGAGGCAGGATTCACGCCGAATCAATAGCACTGTGTGCGGCGCCGCCCCAGCCGGCGTCAAAGGCGACGCCGAATTAAATCCGACGCCGGCGCGCCCACCGCCCGCCTCCAGCCTCTGCCGCAGTAATAGTGTTTGGCGACTTTTCCGCTGAAGTTCCACCGCTGTGCGGAGGCGGCGGCGCCGTCTGACGCAATGTCTACCTCGTCCCTCATACCAGCTCTCGCCAGGCTTTTGTTTCGTATTCAGCATGATGCAAAAAGCTGCAGTAAATCAGAAAGAGGAGAGTGACATTTTTTCTCACTGAGCCACCGATTTTTAATTTTTATCAACCCCCTTGATAAAATTAAGGTTTTTCACTTGTCATGGTCATGAGGAACAAGGATGTGAAAATAATATTTATCTCTCACATACTCTTATTTATGAAAAATACAGACTTTTAAAACCCGTGATAAGTTTAGAAAGACATTTTGGTCTTTTTCTTTTGTATTCCTGACTGTTAGGACCAACAATATTCTCCCAACTTGCTGCTGTTCCACTGCACCGCAAACCACTTTTACGTTACTGCAGTGTCCTGGTGGAAATGTTTCCGGTGTTGATCACTTCTATCCCACCATTTTGAGGGAGAAAATAAAGATATAAAATCTATCATCCGTGACATCACTTCGCCGCGCGGGATTAGCCGAGCGGTTTAGGGCGCCACAGTCATGGACTGTGCGGCTTGTCCCGGCTGAGGTTCCAGTCCCCCCTTGGGCATGGGTGTGTTTGTTTGTCCTTAGGATAATTTAGGTTAAGTAGTTAAGTCCCATAAGATTTCACACACATTTGACATCACTTCATACGTTGGAAACACATGATCATGTTGCCAGAATCTTTCGTCAATTCTTTGTAGAACAACGTTATAATAAATGAAAAGCACTAGATTCCTTTGGTTCTACAGCTTTACTTTCATTTAGTTAACCGCTTTTCGGCTTACAAGGCCATCTTCAGACAATGTCGGAGCCGGCCGGTGTGGCAGTGCGGTCCTAGGAGCTTCAGTCTGGAACCTCGCTACCGCTACGGTCGCAGGTTCGTATCCTGCCCTGGGCATGGATGGATGTGATGTCCTTAGGTTAGTTAGGTTTAAGTAGTTCTAAGTTCTAGGGGACTGATGACCTCAGATGTTAAGTCTCATAGTGCTCAGACCCATTTGAACCATTTTTGACAATGTCTGATGATCTCATTGGCAGGTATTTCGTGCACGTTATACAGGGTTACTTAACTATTTGGTGAATCTGTATCTTGCATAAACTGCCGCATTTGGGAGCCAATAAATACTCCCTCTTTAAACTTAGCACCGTTCATACCGGGAAAGTCTTTCTTCAGGTGGAAATGCTTCCATTTCTCTGTCCACCCCGTTTACAAATGTTTTCATTAACCCCATTTAAATATCCAGGGGTGAAGACAGACACCTTCAGGGTCAACTAATGGCACATATGACACACTTTACCTGGAATATAGGCATTTCGCTTAGGCGTTGCGTCTGTACGACTCTCACAGAAAGCAGCAGTACTTCGGGTACCCCGTTTGCATTACATTGTGTAACCGTATTGCTTTCTGATGTTCACTCAGTTTCCACTTGTACACATGATAGTGAAAGTAACCGAACAAATCAATTTCTTAGATCCACTTCTTGTTAATCGGATTTATTCCGAGAAATACATGAAAGAGTTGCCATTCCTCTGAGTTCTGTACAGGATGCAGTGCTCCAAACAAACCACTGCTGTCAGTACATTACACAAATTCGTTGGGGGAGGAGAAAAAGTTTCCATACTCACACTGGTGCCTCGTAGGTGACGTCGCTGTAATATGCTGAGCGAGCGTATTCCATACCTTGAAACGCGAGGCCAGTAACTGAGATTGTGGCTGTGACAGATTCAAGTCACTAGAGGGGTCGTTAAGTTCTCCCTGCGTAATGCGATGTGGTGATGTTGATTGCGGTAACAATACGGAACTACGCGTGCCACGCATGTTGCTGCTGCTGTTTCGTTTCCATTGCTGTCGAATAATATCTCTACACGTGATTCATTGATGGTCCAATCGATTGGTGGCTTAGGTGGAGAAACATCGGGAAGGATTGGCCGCATGGCCGAGGACAGGATATTGAATAGCCTGTTGGGATTTTGCAGAGCACCCTTTCACTTAGGTCAAGCAAAGACGGCATCAGCGGCTTGTTCCTTCCCTTCTCGCCGCACCATTGGTACCAAAAATGGCATTGAGAACCCTGCAGCCTCTGATGCAACTTTCTTGCACATGTACCATAACAAAGATGTCTAGAAAAAGGCTTATCATGGTCTCCAGAACTGCAGCCAGCATAAGTATGCCTTCTTAATCGCAGGACTATGCAATTGACTATTCACTGCATGTTTCTCATATGTATAACAAAATATATTGAGGTTATTTACACTTTGTCTAGACATCATGTACAGCGGTTTTTGATAGAATATACTAACATATCACAATCTTCACTTACACCAACACACAGTACAGTAGTAGCTGCCATTACAGTGTAGCACTAATACTTTCTCTTCGAAACTAAATGGAAACTCACTAGGCGGCAGCTCAAGGAGCACTAGTGTTTTCTGTTTATGGTAGCTAAGACTAAAAGGACGAAAACAGAGGTCCTGAGGCATGTGAACTTGAACTTACTTCAATTTAATAGAAACATATTTCCACAACACAGAAAAAATTAATCTCCAGAATGAACTGTATGTGTTGAAAAAACTAAAATCAAACTCAAATTCAGAATCCAAAAACTAATTGTAATCACGTATTTTCAATCAGAGTACAAAAAATGTTTTGCGCAGTGATTTTATGAAAGACAGATGTAAGAAATTTTGACTGTACCCCTAATACAATGGTGCGAAAAACTTAAGAACGGAAGTAACTTTCACATGATGTATCATGGTCAAGCAGGCTACAAAGCACAAAGGAATTTGGACCGAAAATATAAGGAACTGCTACAGTATAGTACAGAAGGTAACTAAAAGAAACACGCCGTGAGACGAACAGAAATGACATATTTTGTTCAAATACAGAAATAACATTGAAGTCACCGTGATTTATGATGGTCCTTGGGACATTACAAAAGGCAGGAATGAATTTCATTAAAATATGTGATCACGACAAATGACAATACATGCTCTGCAACATTCTTCCATGCTGGCCACGAGGTTGTGCTGTGGTTGGGCGTCCCATTGCTTCACCAATGTGAAAGACCACTGCTGGGTTGTCTATGGTGCATGTGATCGTCCTGCACGCCACCCAAACACATCCCACACGTGTGCTCATTGGGATTAAATTTAACGGAGTGGGCAAGCCAGTCCATTCGCCGAATATTCCGTCGTTCTAAGAGCACCTCCACTTGTTTTATTTGATGAGGTCGTGCACCGTCACACATAAAAAGTAAGTCAGGGCCGAATTCACTCCTGAAAAGATTCACCTGGGGAAGATGTACAGTGTCACAACAATGCTGACCAGTGAGTGTACACAGTTCAAAGATCTGGAGGTCAGTACGATTATGTAAATAATCTCCCACACCACAAAAAAATGGTTCAAATGGCTCTAAGCACTATGGGATTTAACATCTGAGGTCATCAGTCCCCTAGGACTTAGAACTACTCAAACCTAACTAACCTAAGGAAAACGCACTCATCAATGTCCGAGGCAGGACTCGAACCTGCGACCGTGGCAGCAGCGCGGTTCCGGACTGAAGCGCCTATAACCGCTCGGCCATACACACCACAAAACTTAGCCACCAAAACGATCATATTCGACAATGTTCCTGGGTGAATTATGTGCTCCAACCTGTACCGTATGGGAGTACATCTAGAATCACTACTCAGACTGAATCTTCTGTCATACGAGAAGAGCATGCAACTCCTCCATGGCCCAGTGTCAATGCTCACAGCACCATTACAAACAGTACCGCCAATATGTAAGTGTCAACAGAAGGCAGCCTACTGGTCATTCGGCAAACAAACCACCCCCATGCAGTCACCAAACTTTTCTTTTCGGGTAGTTGGCAGTTTGACTGGTTGGTTGACCGTGAAAGGCGATCAAACAGCGAGGTCACGGGTCCCTTGATCTATGATGGCAGAAACCAAGGAAGGAACGACACAAACAGCATAATGGGAAGGGAAAACAGGCAAAAAAAAGAGGTAAAAGTAATTTCAGTGTGGTAAGAAGAGGAAAAAACAGGAGGGAGGTGGGAACAGTGGGAGCAGAGGTGCCCCTACAAACGCAACATGTGTTACATGGGTGGAGGAGGGCAGTTTCCCGCTGGGAGAGGTGGAGAAAAGAATGCAGTGCGGTGGGAGTCTCTTGTTTGCACGAAATTTGTTAAACAGATGAGTAGCCCCTAATATTCCGTCCACTGATGTAAAGCGCCAAATCAGCTGTTGGAGGATTCACGGACAGTGGGGGGTAGGTGGCTGCCTCTCCAGCCAGACGATCAGAAAGTTCATCAGTTAGGATATCCACTTAGCTGGGAACTCAAATTATCACAAAGATCAGCGATAAGGTCATGGAGGGCTTTGACCAAGGGGTGGAGAGAAAAACACCAAATGTTAGCCTAATGGCTATACATAACAAAACTCATGTGTCAGGATACCATTTAATCAAAAAGAGGGCCCAATAATTAGTCATAAATTCTGTATTAATCTCCTCATATGTGGCAGACAAGAGATGGTTTTCCCTCTAACAGAATATTTAAAGATATATCACACATTATCTGCAGGTTTAGAAACATCGGTGTAAAAAACAATGGCATGTGTAAACTCCTGTAAGATTTGCTAAAACAATGAATGGAACATCATTGGTTCGATGGAGGCTTTTGGACCCCAGAAGTGAGCTACCTTAATTGAGGAATTAGTAAGGGCATGAGGAAGGGGACAGGGAGTGGAGTGGATATAGCAGGAGAGGGGTGTGAGGTGGAGTCCAACTGGTAAACGCAGAGTGGACATGGGATGTGTGACGTTAAAAAGCCCCCCAAAAAGAGGAATGGTGAGCACAGGAAGAGCAGATACTGATTGCATAGGTAAGCAGGAGCTATGACTGGTGAACCTAAGGCTGAGGCATCCCAGCATCAACCAGTGAACTATCGACAGGACTTGTGTGAAAGGTACCAGTGGCTAAATGGATACCACGATGGCGAATTGGGTCCAAGAAGAGCCTTGTGAAAGGGGAAGCTGATCCATAAACTTGACAACCATAGTCCATATGAGACAGAACTAATGTCCAATAAACATGCAAAAGAGTAGAGCTTTACTCAAAGAGATGTGGAGAAGTGTCAGCAAACCTTCAGAAGGTGGATATGGGGCACAAATAAACCTTTTAGTCAAAAATAAGGCTCAAGAAACGGAACTGGAGCACCACAAATGTATGTCCAGATAGAGCTGCATATCAGGATGGCTCATATTACAGTGACAGAAACCCATCACCCTCGAGTTAAGGGGAGAGAACTGGAAATCATGTGAGAGTGTGGAATGTTGCCAGATGGCACTCTGGAACGGTCGTTCCGCAGAGGCCACTAAGTGGGACCCTGCTCAAATATAGAAACCATCTGCATACAGACCAGAGCAGACTAATGACCCAGCGGAGGCTGTAAGTTATTAATGGCGATGAAAAGAACAAGGGCAATTACTACAAAGCTCTGTGGGACACCATTCTCCTTGGTCCGTTGAGAGCTGAGAATGATGCCCATCTGCACTCTGAAGAACTGATGGGACGGGAACTGGCGACTAAACATCCGGAGAGGGCCCCCAAAGAAATCACTCACGGAGCATAACTAGGATGTGAAGACTTCGCGTTCTCTTATGAGCCACAAGAAGATTGAAGAAAGCCATGACAAAATGGCAGTGATGACAGAACGCCTGCAAAATAGAAGTTACTAATCGAAACACATGATTGGTCAGAGACCATCCATCCTGAAAGTTGTTCTGGCAACGATATAAAAGGTCCCAAGATTCCACGACACAACTGTGCCGACAATCCGCCATCCATTAAAATAACTTGCAGGACACCTAGTCAAACTGGCCAATTACTGTCAAAGGATGGCAGATCCTTTTGGGGTTTAAGGGCAGGAACCACAATATTGTCTGTCAATTGATAGGGGAAACTACCTTTGGGGGAAATATTGTTTACCTGGAGGATATATTGTCGTTACGGAGGAATCAAAGCAAGGGGCTGAATCCTGGAAAGAAGAAAGGGCCTCAAGAAGTTTCCATTCACTTAAAGGTTCGTTGTATGATTTCACCAGACAAGGAATAAAACGTAAGTAGGTAGTTACATTAAAGAGGAAAACAGCTGGATGCTATCCCAAAAAGGGGGTGAGTTGCTCTATGAGAACTGATGGATCCATACAAAAGCCACCTGGAGAGGCAAGGTCCAGAATGGAGGACTGCTGTGGACAATTTTTGAGGATTCCCACATGTGTGGCAAAGGGACAGAAGTACCTAGGCTGGAGACAAAGCATTCCCTACATACCCTCTTCTTCTGTTTTATTAAGTAATGGGCTTTGGCGTGAAGACGTTTAAAGATATGTCGTGTGACGAGGGCCTCCCGTCGGGTAGACCGTTCGCCTGGTGCAAGTCTTTCGATTTGACGCCACTTCGGCGGCTTGCGCGTCGATGGGGATGAAATGATGATGATTAGGACAACACAACACCCAGTCCCTGAGCGGAGAAAATCTCCGACCCAGCCGGGAATCGAACCCGGGCCCTTTGGATTGACAGTCTGTCACGCTGACCACTCAGCTACCGGGGGCGGACGATTAAAGATAAAAAGACTATAGGTAACACTTATGATGTTGCAAGGCTCGACGACGGTCATGGATGGTGGTGGGAATGGCTGTGCTCCTTCATGGAACTGGCTGGAGGTGAACGAAGCCCATCAAATAGGAAACAGCGATGCTGGTAGCAGTAATTATCATGTCAGACAGATCACGAACGACTTCATCAAGAAGACCTAAGCATGACCTGGGAGGTATACAGAGGCAAGTCAGCACGATGGAAAGTCCAGTGCGGCAACCTAGCCGTTGAGAGGTGGGAAGGGAACACGAGAATCAATAGCAAGTTGTTGCTGTCGCCCAGGTCATTAAGTGGCGACCATTGTAAAAAGTAAGAAGTGTAGCGAAGTGACCAAAAGATCAGTGGCAGAGAAAGTGTCGCATACTAACATGAGTAGGAAAGCCATCATGAAGCATGCACAGGTCATGGTCCCCAGGAAATTGGTCAGTGAAGAGCCCCCCCCCCCCCACCAAATGAAGAGCCGGCCGGTGTGGCCGAGCGGTTCTAGGCACTACACTCTGGAACCGCGCTACCGCTACGGTCGCAGGTTCGAATCCTGCCTCTGGCATGGATGTGTGTGATGTCCTTCCTCATAAGTTAGTTAGGTTCAAATAGATCTACGTTCTAGGGGACTGATGACCTAAGCAGTTAAGTACTATAGTGCTCGAGCCATTTTTAAACCAGATAAAGAAACACTGCCACAGAGAAGGGGATGACATTAAGATCCCCATGGGATGGTAGAGCAGCTGAAAGAGGGCAGGAGGGAGACAGAATTAGAAAACCATGACCATAGAGTCTACGTGGACCCAGACAGCAACAAATTCTAATTTGGTATGAAAGGGGGTGGGGGCGTCCATATACTAACAATGTCCATATGGACCAAAATGAAAACGCCACTGCTGTCCTGCTTCCAGCAAAAAACATGAATGGTCTGTCATTGAGCATCAGTACAATGAGATTCGTGGAGAATGAGACAAGATGCCGAGTAAAAGGAGATAAGGGATTGAAACTCTGGGAGATGACAAAAGTATAAATTATAGTTCCACTGAATAGGTGTGGAGCAAGGATCGAAATGGGAGGCAAATGGACTGGAACCTGCATGACAACACTTGTCACATATGGGAATGGGGTTATATCCACAAATATGAGGTCAGATTTAGGTGGCAAGGGGGAATCAGCTCCTTTAGGGCCACTGGGCCTGAGATTTATGTTCCTTCTTCTTTTTCATAGATCAAGGATGGCAAGGCACAGAAAGAGAGCAGGCTTCTACATGATTTAGGACTCAAAGAGGTGACGAAAGGGCACATAGACTGTGGGTCCCACAGCTGAATTGTGGCATCAGGCCTCCAGTCAAGGAGATTCTGGGAAGGGGGGGGGGGGGGAGGGCCCAGGAGGAATCTCCATCACTAGTGGATGCTGAATAAGGGGGGAGGTTAGGCTGAGGAGCGACACAGAAGAGAGAGGGGGTGTCACTTGGACAGGATGGGGAGGTGCGAGGGGGTGGGTGTGGTGTAAGGATGAGGCATTATGGGGAAAGGTTATAACAGTTGTATGTCGGTGTAGCGTCTTTGAATTCTTAATCAAAACGTCTTCGGTCCCGGGTTCGATCCCCGCCACTGCCTAAATTTTGATAAATAATCAGCATTGGCGGCCGAAGACTTCCAGCATAAGAAGTCAGCCTCATTCTGCCAACGGCCTTTTCAAAGTGGGCGGAGGAGCGGATAGAGGTTCAGGGCACTCTCTTGTCCAAGGGGTGCGAAATTGCCCCTAAAGGCGGAAGAATCAGCGATGATCAACGACATGAGGATGCAGAAGGCAATGGAAACCAATGCATTAAAGACACGTAACGTGTATCCACAGGACATGTGGCCTGTAATTGAGGAAGTGTCATGATGATCTCTCCATTGGCAAAAGATTCCGGAATAGTCCCCCATTCGGATTTCCGGGAGGGGACTGCCAAGGGGAAGGTTACCATGAGAAAAAGATTGAATAATCAACGAAAAGATAACGTTCTACGAGTCGGGGCGTGGAATGTCAGAAGCTTGAACGTGGTAGGGAAACTAGAAAACCTGAAAAGGGAAATGCAAAGGCTCAATCTAGATATAGTAGGGGTCAGTGAAGTGAAGTGGAAGGAAGACAAGGATTTCTGGTCAGATGAGTATCGGGTAATATCAACAGCAGCAGAAAATGGTATAACAGGTGTAGGATTCGTTATGAATAGGAAGGTAGGGCAGAGGGTGTGTTACTGTGAACAGTTCAGTGACTGGGTTGTTCTAATCAGAATCGACAGCAGACCAACACCGACAACGATAGTTCAGGTATACATACCGACGTCGCAAGCTGAAGATGAACAGATAGAGAAAGTGTATGAGTATACTAAAAGGGAAATGCAGTTTGTAAAGGGGACGAAAATCTAATAGTCATGGGCGACTGGAATGCAGTTGTAGGGGAAGGAGTAAAATGAAAGGTTACAGGAGAACATGGGCTTGGGACGAGGAATGAAAGAGGAGAAAGACTAATTGAGTTCTGTAATAAGTTTCAGCTAATAATGGCGAATTCCCTGTTCAAGAATCACAAGAGGAGGAGGTATACTCGGAAAAGGCCGGGAGATACGGGAAGATTTCAATTAGATTACATCATCGTCAGACAGAGATTCCGAAATCAGATACTGGATTGTAAGGCGTAACCAGGAGCAGATATAGACTCAGATCACAATATAGTAGTGATGAAGAGTAGGCTGAAGTTCAAGACATTAGTCAGGAAGAATCAATATGCAAAGAAGTGGGATACGGAAGTACTAAGGAATGACGAGATATGTTTGAAGTTCTCTAGCGCTATAGATACAGCAATAAGGAATAGCGCAGTAGGCAGTACAGTTGAAGAGGAATGGACATCTCTAAAAAGGGCCATCACCGAAGTTGGGAAGGAAAACATAGGTACAAAGAAGGTAGCTGCGAAGAAACCATGGGTAACAGAAGAAATACTTCAGTTGATTGATGAAAGGAGGAAGTACAAACATGTTCCAGGAAAATCAGGAATACAGAAATACAAGCCGCTGAGGAGTGAAACAAATAGGAAGTGCAGGGAAGCTAAGACGAAATGGCTGCAGGAAAAATGTGAAGACATCGAAAAAGATATGGTTGTCGGAAGAACAGACTCAGCATACAGGAAAGTCAAAACAACCTTTGGTGACATTAAAAGCAACGGTGGTAACATTAAGAGTGCAACGGGAATTCCACTGTTAAATGCAGAGGAGAGAGCAGATAGGTGGAAAGAATACATTGAAAGCCTCGATGAGGGTGAAGATTTGTCTGATGTGATAGAAGAAGAAACAGGAGTCGATATAGAAGACATAGGGGATCCAGTATTAGAATCGGAATTTAAAAAAGCTTTGGAGGACTTACGGTCAAATAAGGCAGAAGGGATAGATAACATTCCATTTCTAAAATCATTGGGGGAAGTGGCAACAAAACGACTATTCACGTTGGTGTGTAGAATATATGAGTCTGGCGACGTACCATCTGACTTTCGGAAAAGCATCATCCACACAATTCCGAAGACGGCAAGAGCTGACAAGTGCGAGAATTATCGCTCAATCAGCTTAACAGCTCATGCATCGAAGCTGCTTACAAGAATAATATACAGAACAATGAAAAAGAAAATTGAGAATGCGCTAGGTGACGATCAGTTTGGCTTTAGGATAAGTAAAGGGACGAGAGAGGCAATTCTGACACTACGGCTAATAATGGAAGCATGGCTAAAGAAAAATCAAGACACTTTCATAGGATTTGTCGACCTGGAAAAAGCGTTCGACAATATAAAATGGTGCAAGCTGTTCGAGATTCTGAAAAAGTAGGGGTAAGCTATAGGGAGAGACGGGTTATATACAATATGTACAACAACCAAGAGGGAATAATAAGAGTGGACGATCAAGAACGAAGTGCTCGTATTAAGAGAGGTTTAAGACAAGGCTGTAGCCTTTCGCCCCTACTCTTCAACCTGTACATCGAGGAAGCAATGATGGAAATAAAAGAAAGGTTCAGGAGTGGAATCAAAATACAAGGTGAAAGGATATCAATGATACGATTCGCTGATGACATTGCTATCCTGAGTGAAAGTGAAGAAGAATTAAATGATCTGCTGAACGGAATGAACAGTCTAATGAGTACACAGTATGGTTTGAGAATAAATCGGAGAAAGACGAAGGTAATGAGAAGTAGTAGAAATGAGAACAGCGAGAAACTTAACATTAGGATTGATGGTCACGAAGTCAATGAATTTAAGGAATTCTGCTACCTAGGCAGTAAAATAACCAATGATGGACGAAGCAAGGAGGACATCAAAAGCAGACTCGCTATGGCAAAAAAGGCATTTCTGGCCAAGAGAAGTCTACTAATATCAAATACCGGCCTTAATTCGAGGAAGAAATATCTGAGGATGTACGTCTGGAGTACAGCATTGTATGGCAGTGAAACATGGACTGTGGGAAAACCGGAACAGAAGAGAATCGAAGCATTTGAGATTTGGTGCTATAGACGAACGTTGAAAATTGGGTGGACTGATAAGGTAAGGAATGAGGAGGTTCTACGCAGAATCGGAGAGGAAAGGAATATGTGGAAAACACTGATAAGGAGAAGGGACAGGATGATAGGACATCTGCTAAGATATGAGGAAATGACTTCCATGGTATTAGAGGGAGCTGTAGAGGGCATAAACTGTAGAGGAAGACAGAGATTGGAATACGTCAAACAAATAATTGAGGACATAGGTTGCATGTGCTACTCTGAGGCGAAGAGTTTGGCACAGGAAAGGAATTCGTGGCGGGCCGCATCAAACCAGTCAGTAGAGTGATGACCAAAAAAAAAATTTGGCGGTGACACAGGGAGTTGTCAGTGATATTCCTGAGGAGCATGAGTGTAGTATTATTGATCAAGGACTCATCTCATACTCCTTTATTTTCTATTTCTTCTTATAACCTGGGCAGTATGAGGAGCATGGAGGTTGACAGTCGTGACAATTCATGCATGCAGGCGATGGATCACCAGGGCTCTCCTTATAGAGTGGGTGTCCACAACCACCACAAAGAGGCTCTGCTGTGCAGTAGGAAGACATGTGCCTGACATGCAAGTAATGAAAACACTTCATGACTTTCAGGGTGTACATCTTCGCATCACATCGACAACACATAAACTTGAACTATTCTATGAGAGCTCAACTGACCAGGGTAAAGGCGATAGAATCAGTACAACTGTCTTTATGACCTTTCTGAACATCACAAACAAAACCTATGTTCCATTTTTCCAGATTGGCACAGAGTTCCTTGTCTAGTTGAAGGTGAAATCCATGCCAAAAATGACACCCTAAACCATATTCAAAGACTGGCGAGGACAAATGGACACTGGGATGATGCCAAGTTAGTCACAAGCACGAAGGGCCACGGATTGGGCAGCAGAAGAAGTTTTCGTCACCAGCGAACCTGACCGCTTTTTGCTGAGAAGTTACACTTTACCAAACTCGTCTCCAATACTTTGCGCAAAAAATAATGGCTTGGTGGCGGTGAGAATGTCCCCATCAGTCTTAGTGTAGATCAGATAGTGCTGACGACCATGGACCTCCTCCCAGGGTGTAGCCATGAAAGAAGGCTGCAAGGACATGAGAAACAGCATGAAATGATCCATTACCATGATCGTAGAAGAACGGACAGTTCTAATGCAAAGAATTCTAATGCAAAGAATCCACCATCATACAACCTACCTAGATCAGGGGCACTGTCTGCACGGCCGCCATTGCTAGGAGTTCTAATGCTCCAAAATGACAAGCGACCATTCCTGGTCATTCATGTGGAGCAAATAGCTCAGGTATCAGAAGTGTGGTCCCTGTGTTCTCAGGGGGCTCTGCTAGATTGGTTCACATCAGCCCCAACTCATGGACTGGCTACATGTGCTGGTGACATAGCAGGCCGGGAGGGGGCGCCGGTGGGGTACAGTTGGTGAGGAAGAAGGGTAGGTAGAATGGAGAGGATGCCATGCCATAAATGCTAAGGACGGAGCTCTTCCCCAGATGGGTCACATTAGGGAGAGAGAATTTAGAAGTCGAGATCAAACAGCAAAGAGGGTCAAAAAAGCCGAAATATGAGGATGAAAAGGAAAAGACAAGAGTAAAAAAACTGAAAAAACTGTAAGGAACAAGAGAAACGAGGTGGAGAGCCAGTTCAGCGTAAGAACACCACGAGAGACGAAAAAGGGGGCAGAGGGGAATGAGCAAAGATATTGAGGAAGGGGCATAGTGTGTGTGGGGGGGGGGAGGGGGGGTTGAGAGAGCAAATGGTGCCTGAGAAGGATCATTGGGCCACAACAGCTCCGGGTCCGATGTGCGCCACTCACGAAATCACAAAAGAACCCTGAACGCTATGGGGTATCCAACCCTATTAAATGTGTTCGCAGTTGTACCAGTTTTTTGATGCAGGTTGATTCCTGTTTGTTGTACGATATAGAGGAAATCTGCTGCTGTCGTTGACCATGGTCATCCAACTCGTTTCCTCTGAACAGCAGTGCCTGTAGTTCGAAATTCTCCCCATGCATGTGAAGCTATGTTCTGTGCAGTACCAAACTACTGAGCTACACTCGTCACTCTTCGCCTTTCTTACAGTTACCCAATGATACTTCTCTATGTGAAATCGTTCCAATAGTCTCCTGAAGTGTTTCCATGAAGAAATGCCCCGTGACTGACACGACGACACACATACAAACACACACACACACTTTCCTTGAAACGTCCTAGAAATGCGTCTTCTTGCGGTACCATCTACATTCCACGCGACAGACACGCTTTCACTCCACCTGACGCTCATCTTTCTATGCGCCACGGGGAGACCTCTGGCAACTAGCTCCCACATTTTCGTTGCTCTCCACCGAGTTGTTAATATGTTCTGTTACTTAATGTAATCTGTCCTTGGGTTTTCAAGAGAAGTGTATATGGCCAGAATTGCTTCGATCTTAGTGTTTTGGTCATTATACTAGACCTATATTGTAGCATACTAGCATACTAGACCTACATTGAAGCATTGAAACATGGACGATAAATAGTTTGGACAAGAAGAGAATAGAAGCTTTCGAAATGTGGTGCTACAGAAGAATGCTGAAGATTAGATGGGTAGATCACATAACTAATGAGGAGGTATTGAATAGAATTGGGGAGAAGAGGAGTTTGTGGCACAACTTGACAAGAAGAAGGGACCAGTTGGTAGAACATGTTCTGAGGCATCAAGGGATCACAAATTTAGCATTGGAGGGCAGCGTGGAGGGTAAAAATCGTAGAGGGAGATCAAGAGATCAATACACTAAGCAGATTCAGAAGGATGTAGGATGCAGTAAGTACTGGGAGATGAAGAAGCTTGCCCAGGATAGAGTAGCATGGAGAGCTGCATCAAACCAGTCTCAGGACTGAAGACAACAACAACAACATATTGAAGCAAGCAGGAGGCTCGGAATAGTTTCAATAAATCGCTACTTGTGACACAGGGTATATCAAATTAATTTAATTAATGGCGATAAATTTTGGACTTGTTTTTAGGATAATGTAAGCAAGCAGTGGATACACAATAACCATGGCAAGACACAGTGCGTCGTATAATACCAGAGGAAAAATGCTCCTGTCGGGGTATAGAAATGCGAATATGTTTCTGTTTACTTAAAAGAAAGTGGGGTATCAGCTGCCTCATTCTACCTTCTTCAGCACCTTTAAAATTTTTCTCGATAGTTATGGCGTGTAAATGTATTTGCGCTCTTTTTAACGTGCAACTTAGCTCAGACTCCCACAAGGTCCCCTAACTGTAACTCATACCTACTAGTCCATTGCTGTACATCGCTCATGCCCAACAATTACCAGTTGCCTTTTCTCACTCACTCATTCAGCCCAGCTCATTCCCGTTTTCTCTTTGTATATCTCGTCATTGTCTCCTTTGTCACAGCCGCAGTCCTCGTCTTTGCTTCGTACCACTACGGTCTCCTCTCAGTGTTACTGTCTCCCTCTTGCGCTCTCTTACTATTAATATCTCATTCCTTCCTTCCTACTGCTGCTGTCTCTTCTCACTGACACAATCTCCTTGTATTTGTAATATACTCAGTCTCATTGTCAGCGCCTCTCACTCACTTTCACTTTCTTTATTCCTCAACCTCTGGCACTGCCTCCTCCACTCTTTTCGTTGTACTTATCTGTCACTGTCAACTATGTTCTGCTGCCGCTGTATCCCTTCCTTTCTCTCACACTGCAGTGCCTTATTCGCTCTTCCTATGACACAACCACTGTTAACTATGTCTCAGTATTTATTACTGTTCCGTCACTTTTCCTGTCTTCTTCTCTCTCAGCTCACAAAAACGCGAATTTGTTTGAATGCCAAATTTTTCGGGAAAAATTTTTTAAGTTTCTGAGGAAGTTAGACTGTAGCAGCTGGTACCCTACTTTTCAGTCATAGAGTTTTAAGTAAATAAGAAGATGTTCGCCTTTTTCTATTCTCCGACAGAAACACTTTTCCGCTGGTTCGCTTGCTTTCCTCCTGCAACAGGGCTTGTAACTAGTATGAAAAGACATGTACTGGTCAGTGAAATTTACATAGTTTACTTACGCGAAACTGAAATAACGTAAAACTAATTTTACGCTCTAGACCGACTTTTACGTGCAAACAATTTATAACGCATTACGGCATATTTTTCCTGCTATATCACATTATAAACTACGTTTTCGCCTCACAGTGGATTTTTAACGTGTGTTTTACGTGCATAAGAAAGGTAATTTGGAACCTCTGTATCTCGGAAACGGATAAAGATACGAAGAAAGTTCGAGATTGGTATCTTAGGAATATACGTGCGTAGCCGTCTTAGGTATCTCGGTTTTGGTCTCCTAGTGACAGCAAACATACAGCAAAAAACACTTATTGTGAGGATTTCCGAGGAAGGACTGTACAGTAATGGTGTCTCCATATGTCCCATCAAGCCAACCGCAGACCATATCAAATGGCAGCAGGCAGTGTGAAATACTGATAATTTGACTGAGTACTGCAGGATAGTGACTGTAGCCCGACCTTTCTGTTGCGTATACAGATGGTCCCTAGCCAAAGAGCTACCAAGAACACGTGGTACTACATTATCATAAGCATTAAAACCTGAGGAATGAACACTGGAAGATTGAATTCCTACGCGTGGCGTTTTGGAACGTAGTAGGTACTTAATATCAGTATTTATGGTCACGGAGTAGATGAAGTTGAGTAATTCTGCTACCTATGCAGCAAAATAACCAATAACGGACAGAACAAGGAGGACATCAAAAGCAGACAAGCAATGGCGAAAATGGCATTCTTGGCGAAGAGAAGTCTGATAGTGCCAAACATAGGTCTTGAAAATGTATGTTTTTAGCATAGCATTGTATGGTAGTGAAATATGGACTGCCGGAAATTCCTGAACAGAACAGAATTGAAGGATTTGAGTCGTGGTGCTGCAGACGAAAGTTGAAAATTAGGTGGATTCAGAAGGAATGGGGAGATTCTGGGCAAAATTGGAGAGAAAAGGAATATCTGAAAAACACTAACAAGTATAAGGGACAGAATGATTGGACATCTGCTTAGTATCATGGATGATGTTCCCTGATGCCTTGAGTGAGATGTAGAGGATAGAAACTGTAGTGGGACAAATAGATTGGGATAAATCCTCCAAATAATTAAGGACGTAGGTTGCAAGTGCTACTCTGAGATGAAGACGTTGGCTCATGAAAGGAATTTGTAGTCATCATAGTAGACAGAAGACTGATGCCTAAAAAGGAGAAAAAATCATACCCATGCTTTCGAATGGAAACCGATGTACTAATAAAATAAGTTATTAGGAACTACCGCTAATATACGATGTAGAAATAAAACGAAATATTGAAAATATTATCGAATAAATCAATGAAAACTATATCGAGAGCCATTGTTGTTTCACTAGTCTACGTTACTTGCACCAGTATGTTTGTGCCTCGGCAATCATCGTGTACAGGCGTAACAATGTTGTTAGCCGTTGCATTGTTTTAATACAGAGTGACAATTATTAAACTGTATGAAAAAAACGTAAATTAGTTACAAACAAAGGCATCCACTTTATTCAACATGTAAAGGTCACTACAGATATTCGGATTTAGGTTATGACATATTTGATATGCCTGCTATCATCGGCGATGATGTGGCAGAGACGAATAGCGAAATTATGCATGTCCCACTGAAGTGTTGAACATCGATGCTGTTGATGACCTCCTTAGTGGCTGTTTTCAGTTCAGCACTGGTTTTTTGGTTATTGCTGTACACCCTTTCTTTAATATAGCCCCACAAAAAGAAGTCACATGTGTTCAGATCCCGAGAATATTGTGACCAATCGAGTCCCATGCGAGCAGCCTCTGGGTACCCCAGAGCCAGAATGTAGTCTGCAAAATACTCCTCCAGGACGGGGTAGGGCTCCATCTGACACACGTTGTTCATTTGAGGATCACATTGGAGATGGTGAGATGGGGACCGTTCGGTAGTCAGCGTGCCATCAAGGAGTATCGCACCGATTATTCCGTGGCTGGAGGTTGCACACTACACAGTCACCCGTTGAGGGTGAAGAGACTTTCCGATCGCGAAATGTGGATTCTCAGTCACCCGAATGTGCCGACCGTGACTTTTCACGTGCAAATGGCCGACAATAACAAGGCACATGCAGATGCGCGTACTAATGACCATCATGCTACGCGGTCGCGTGCAGTTTGAACGTCGTAAAGCAAACCGTTCATATTTCATTTCATATAGTTCAATAAATGTCCTCCCGATTACATTTTAACCGAATTTCAAGCCATTTTGACTATTTTTCGACCGTGAGTGTCTCAAGAAAAAGAAACCTTTCCATACATTTTAACCGTCGCTAATCTTCTGTTCTATGGACGTAACGCATCTTATTAGTCTTAAATTCGCTCTTCGCATCTGTTCACGTTAGTTTTACATTCAGAGCACACCCTTTATCTTAGACTTATGGCCGTGAATTTATCTTTTTGATAATCTATGAACAGTCAGATAATCTGTGGTAATGAAATTTTGGTCTTTACTAATCACAACCTAATTGGCTGGATTCCTTGTTGATCTGGAAAAACGGAGTAACTCAAAACGACTTTGTCAGAAGAACATTTTCTCCTTATTTAAATATCGGTGTGCTACTACACACCACTCGATGTAGAGGCTTGGGATACACGCTTTGTATGATAAAAGTAAAAAATTGAACGGTGAATGCAAAATAAAGCAAAATTTTTACAGTCAACCTAGATCCCCGTTTGCGAGATAACTTCTAATATGTGGAAACAACGTGTCAGTAAGAATAATTGTCATAGTTACCGTGGTGTCACCACCAGACACCACACTTGCTAGGTGGTAGCTTTAAATCGGCCGCGGTCCATTAGTACATGTAGGACCCGCGTGTCGCCACTGTCAGTGATCGCAGACATAGCGCCACCACACGGCAGGTCTCGAGAGACTTACTAACACTCGCCCCAGTTGTACGGACGACTTAGCTACCGATGCAACACTGACGAAGCCTCGCTTATTTGCAGAGAAGATAGTCTTGCACGTACCGGCCAGAACGATGTATTCAAATGATGGATTAAAGTTAAGTATTCCAGAAGCTACGCACTTTTCTTTATAGCATTCATTACGTATCCTGTTTCAGACCTCACGCCATCCTGCGTGAGCTTATAGCGTGCATTTCGGCCTTCTCTAGCAATATAACAGTTACTACATTAAATGTCATCCGGGACGTTCGGTAATTAGAAGTAGGCCACTTGCAGACATTAAATGTTACAAACTAGTTTACTCTCGTGCCTGTTACAAGTGTTAAATGAGCAGTGCGCGCACTTGAATGCTTTGCTGCACACCTCGCTGCATTGAGTTACCCAATGCTTTGATACACTAGTGGAGTACCTCTTAAATCTTCACCAGATTTTACTGCTCGCTGTTAGAGTTCTTCAACTTTGTTACTAGATGTTTGTTTTGCATTGTTTCAAGGCAACTAGGGCTATACGCGCCCATGTCAGAACTGTAGAACACGGAGTCGAAGAGATTAGTTAAAAACGACTACACGTTAATGCCAATCGACGGAAGAGAAGACAGCTGTAAACAGGGACATGGGGAAATGTCTATAAAATACGACTTAGGGACACTGAGGTCCTGCACTAATAATCAAATGTCCTTCGCCAAGATGCAACGACGAATAAAAAGTAAAACGTCGTCTACAGACCGCGCGTCGTTCTTTAAAACGGCCGGTAACTCAGACGGCAAACATAAACGAGATCATATGTGGTTAAAAAAATAAGGCATTCCATCGGGAAATGGCTGACCGTCAAGGTTCAAATGGCTCTGAGCACTATGGGACTTAACATCTATGATCATCAGTCCCCTAGAACTTAGAACTACTTAAACCTAACTAACCTAAGGACATCACACAACACCCAGCCATCACGAGGCAGAGAAAATCCCTGACCCCGCCGGGAATCGAACCCGGGAACCCGGGCGTGGGAAGCGAGAACGCTACCGCACGACCATGAGATGCCGGCGACCGTCAAGGGTTGAACGCAAAGAGCAAAAAGTGGTGGGGGAGCATCTCTTAATAAATGACGACGGCGATACGCAACCTAGCTGAAACTACCTCTTCACGGCGAGAGGGCTGGTAGGAGGTCGTCCAAGCCTCTGGAAGAGGCTTACTAACCTGAGCTTGTTCCCGTAAAGGAAGGATCAGTGGTGATGCCAAAAAGACACCACCAACTGACAGACGGCCACACAGAGATCATCGGAGGGAATGTAAGGACTAGCGGGCCGAGGTACAAGGACTGCGGCCTTGGCAGCAGTGTCAGCGGCCACGTTTAACGTCAGACTGACATTATCAGGTGCTCACATTAACATCGCAGTGGTTCCATCAAGAGTGAGCAAGTGACAACTGTCCTGGACTCGTTGCACCAAGGGATGAAGCTCACGGAGGCTTTGACGGGCACTCAGAGAGTCGGAGTAGATAACGTAATTAAAGACCCTATGTCAGCGGATGTGGCTGCGTGGCCTGATACAGGGCGAAGAGCTCAGTTGTAGATACTGAACAATGTTCCGGAACGCGACACCAAACTACGTCGGTGCCAATGACGAATGTACACCCGACACCACGGACAGTCCGAGAGCCATCAATGAACACAAAGGTACTATAGCGAGGTTTCGTGCCAAACTCGTGAAACTGAAGGTGATAGCGTATCCTTAGGAAGCGAAAGATGGCCGAGTGGTTCTAGGCGCGTCAGTCTGGAACCGCGCGATCGCTACGGTCGCAGGTTCAAGTCCTGCCTCGGGCATGGAAGTGTGTGATGTCCTTAGGATAGGTTTATGCAGTTCTATCTTCTAGGGGACTGATAATCTCAGATGTTAAGTCCCATAATGCTCAGAGCCATTTGAAACATTTGAAGCGAAAGAAGGCCCAGGTGAACAGGGGCTGCCGCACGAAGCCAAGGCGGTGAAAGGTTCATACCCAGCGGGAAAGTGGCAGGTAACGTGAAGTTAAGCTACCGGAGCAAGAGTCGAAAGCGATCTCCAGGAGGTAACAGAGAAGAGGGATGCGGCCCATACTCGCTATCAAAGCAGTCATGAAAGAAGGAAGCATAGCACTGGTGGCTACGCATGACAGACAAACGACATGCGCATCTAATGAGGAGAAAGTCGTAGTGATAGGACAGTGGTAGTTCAAGAGCTTCTGCATACAGACAGTCAGTCAGTCTAGTGTAAAAGGTGCCAGTGGACAAAGCGATGCAATGATGGTGGAAAATATTGAGACTGCGTAAGGAGGACGGACGAGCAGATGCATAAATGAAACACCCGTAGCCTACTTTCGGACTGACGAGGGACCAGTACAAACTAGGTATCGATCTGCTCCCCAGGAAATACCACTGAGGACAATTAGGACATTGAGGGACCGCAAAGAGCGGGTTGCCAGGTAAGACACCTGGGAGTAAGAAGAAAGTTTCCTATCGAGCATGAGCCTCGGGAATTTCGTAGTTCTAACGAACGGAAGACCAACAGGCCAAAGATGTAAAGGCGGTGGATGAAAACAATTGCGCCGCCAGAAATTCACACAAACAGTATTATCAGTGGAAAAATGAAAGCCACTGTCGATTCTTGATGAGTAGAGACGATCGAGAGATCGCTGAAAGCGCCGCTCGTGAGACCGTGAAGAACTGTAATAGACGGCACAATCCTCAACGAAAAGGGAGCAGGAGACTCCCAGCGGGAGATAGTCCAGTCACTCGGCCACAGCGGCCAGCTGGAGGATTGCAGTCCTCCAGCAGGTGTCCTAGGCTTTCTCGGAATCGATAAACATGGACACAGTCTGGGATATCCTCAGAAAATCATTCGTGATATGGATGGACGATGTGATGAGATGGTCAGCTGCAGAACGGTGCTCTCGAAATCCACGGTATACAGTGGTTAGTAAATTGCGAGATTCCACCCACCAGACCAGCCGAGCATGAATCATACCTTCCATCACCTCGCAAACACAGCTGGTAAGAGAAATGGGGCAGTAGCTAGGAGGAAGGTTGTTGTTCTTACTTGGCGTAGGTATGGGTATGACAGTGGTTTCAAGCCAGTGTTGGGAAACGTGCCCTCTGCCCAGATGCGGTTGTGCGTGTGGAGCAGAAAGTGATTGCCCGCAAGAGAAAGGTGCTGCAGCATCTGAATATGAACATCGTCGTTAGTAGATGTGCCGTTCACTTTTGAGATGCCTCCAGACCTGGACCTGTTCCTCTTCGAAACGTGTTGGCGCGTTGGATGCCGTATTGCGAGTATGTCAGCTGTAAAATGTTTCGTTGCCAAACCACGCATCTGCCTCATTCCAAACCGTCGATAATGCGTGTAGTTAATTACATGGAAACTTAACTGGGAGGTTTATATTTCAACTATATATTTTTACAACCTAGAACAATATTTTATACTGCATGTTAGTGGCTGCTCGTTATTAAAAAGTTTCAGTTACATTCTAAGACAAAAAACGACGCACCATGAAATAATTATCAAAATGGGACTGATATCGTAAGATGTGTGATCCATGCACAGACAAACAATATCAAAAAATGACGGATGACTTATTCAGAACAAAGAGATTCACAAATTGAGCAAGTCAATAACGCTTTGTTCCACCTGTGTCTCTTATGCATGCTGTTGATTGACGGTGTTGATGAATATGTTCCTGTGGGCTATCGTGCCAAATTCTGTCATATTATTGCGTTAGATCGTCAAAATCCCGAGCTGGCTGGAGAACTCTGCGCGTAATGCTTCAAACTTTCTCAGTTGGGGAGAGATTCGTCGACCTTGTTGGCCAAGAAAGGCTATGGAAAGCACGAAAACAAGCAGTAGAAATTCTTGTCAATTGCATGCGGGCATTATCTTGCTGAAATGTGAGCCCAGGATGGTTTGCCTTGAAGAGCAACAAAATTGAGCGTTGAATGTTGTTTATGTACTGACAAATTACTGAATCCTGCTGTAAGTCCCAGACCCACATTACTTGTTGTAGGCCGTATGGCGGGCGGCACTCAGGTTGGTTTCTTACTGCTGTCTGGAGCATCTCCAGACACTTCATCGGTCATCGGGGCTCAGTTCCAAGCGCGACTATTCATTGACGAAAGTTCTACTCCTGAAAACAAGATTTCAAGCAGAAAGCGTGTCTACACATCCCAGACAGCTGCTGCCCGCCATACGGCCCGACATAAAAATGTGATGGTATTTCGTAGAATGACTTCTTTGGTTGTCAGCCTCAGCACCCTTACAGGAGAAAGGTACAGCGACCGCATTCCACATCCCATTTGGTTTTACATCATTGGAACCCATCCTGGACTTACTTTTGAGCAAGATAATGCCCGACCGCTCACAGCGAGAGTTTCTACGGCTTGCCTTCGTGTTTGACGAACCCTACCTTGGCCCGCTTGAGAGTAGCTGGGGCATTATGAGCAGAGTCCTTCAACCAAGTGGGGATTTTGAAGGGCAAACACGCCAATTGGATAGAACTGTCATGATATCCCCTAGAAGGACGTCCAAAATCTGTATCAATTAATCCAAGCTGAATAACTGCTTGCCTAGTTGACAGAGGGGGACCAACGCATTATTGACTTGATCAATTTATGATGTTCTTTGTCTTGAACAAATCAAACAGTTTCTTTGAACTTGTAACAGTTTGTACATGCACACAACATTCGTCTTCCTTTATCATCTAAGTTTTCGCGATTAGTTACAGTACACTCTCTCCAGTTAATTCGTATTTTCGGAGTTACTGCACCGGGTTAAGGACATTCTCCGCCTCAGAGTTCCTGGAATTTGTAAGATACCTTGTTAGTTGAGAAGCCAGTACATTGGTCCCACTTTCTCACCATTACCCACCACTGTGCAGCACATCAAGGGCACATGATGAACTCATAGAGAGCTGGAAGTAGTAAGATGCTCGGTTACAATCAAATAATTTTTGAAGTAAAATTATTCACCCCAAAGAGTGATTTGTCTTTGATTATAAAAGCGAGAGATAATTTGTTTCCCACAGGTTCTGAGCAATACCCAAAAATTTATCATAATATGCTCAAACAGATTGTGTAATCTACAACGGCAAATTTCTGACGTCACTTGAAGCAAACAGTAGCATCAGTAAATTCTATGTTTTTAATTTACATATACAGACGAAAGGCAGCCGGAAGGAATTGCTCCTATTTTACAAAATCTTGAAAAGCAGAAATTTGAATAACGTACCCGTTGGTGAAGCATACTTTTGTACGGATGAGTTTAAAATAGAATTAAAACTTTATAATTCTACATACACGGCTGTGCAGAAGCCAGAAATTTTTATTTCACTTTCGTACATATTCGAAGAAATCTGAAAATTTTGAATAATATCTGTGTCTTTGAAGCGGGGTTTACCAAGCAAGGCGAGACTCCACCCTTCTTCTTTGACTAAAGAGTAAATACGATCGTTTATCTTACTTAATAAGTCATCCATTTAGTAACAGGCCGATTACGCTATGCAAGATGGCGACCACAAACGTACGAGTAGTGTTTCACTCAACAAATAAAATAGACTTACTGATCGAGTCACTGGTATGAGGGGGTTCCGAGCGTGGACAAACGTTTTTAAAGTTACCAAAGTTAAGAAAATTCCACATAAATTGAAAAATTGAAGAACAAGGCTCATCAATTTAGTTAGAATATATGGAACTAAAATGCACGGAAAGTGCAAAATTCAAATACTAGAAACGCCACCACAAAACAACAACGTTATCTAATAGTATGTCACGCAAATTTTACAAAATAAAGCAAACGAAAATATATTAAAAAAAACACACAAGTAAATCGCAACGTATAACTCAGATACAGACAACGATAACAGGTACCTTCACCCCTCACCCCGCGCCCCTAAAAAAAAAAAAAAAAAAAAAACTCGTAAACGAAAAATTGTAGACTCAAATTCTTCCAAAATAAGTCGAAAATAATAAAAATAAATAAAAAAGCTAGACTCGCACAGTAAACGAATATTAACACGTGAAAAACAAAACTTCAAGTAAAAAAATAACCAATAAATACCAAAGGCTAAATCTTATTTAACTAAACCATTACTAAAAAGCATATCACAAAAGTAGATGTCTATCACAAGAGTGAACTACAAGTAACAACGACACGACTCTTAAAAGAACAATCGATTTCATACATGCAACCCTTCAACGACATGACATTTAAACAACTCGGCCAATAAGAGAAAAAGAAACAAACTTACTAATATCATTACTACTCATTTGATTCTCGACCATATGAGCTGTCACTCATGTCCCTGGCTAACCTCGCCCTCAACAAACTTACCGAATTACAAAAGGCAGCCAAACGATTCTAAAAATAAACATGATATTTACAGGGAGCGGCAAATAGAAGTGGCCCAGAGAACATAGTTCCGCAGTACAAACAACACAACAGAGGAAAGCAAATACAGTACTAACCTGAAAAATGTTCAAATGTGTGTGAACTCTTATGGGACTTAACTGCTAAGGTCATCAGTCCCTAAGCTTACACACTACTTAACCTAAATTATCCTAAGGACACACACACACACACCCATGAACGAGGGATGACTCGAACCTCCGCTGGGACCAGCCGCTCGGCTACTTCTGCGCGGCCACAACCAGACTATAGCACATGTTGAAAGTGATCTCCATTCATCTCTTGGCACCTTTCGGCCCGGGTCGGCAAGTTTCTGAAGGTGTACCGAGGCTGGAATTAATGCGGTTTTTATTCCGAAATGTCATGCTGCAGTTCTTGAAGACTACGAGGGTTGTTGCGATGCACTTTAGATTTGCACACTATTAGATCAGGTGACCAGTGTCGCCAGCTTGGGCCGCGACTGGACTGCTCTCTGCTGACAACTCTGCCATTCGTGAATGTTGTGTAAATGTGCTCCAAGGTTCCGCCAACTGAATGGGCAGTTGCTCCATTCTCTTTGAAGAAGCTGTATGCCTTTTCCTACTCCGTTAATGCTGCCGCGAATTCATGTCTAATCCTACCCACTTGTCAGTGCCACTTTCATTTGCCCCCACCTGTTAAATAACTAATAGGCCACTTTCATCGATTTTACTTCTGTTCTTAAGTTTCTACATAACTTTATCTTCGGAAATCGTGCCAAATGTAGAAAGAAACAACCAAATACCTTTGGGAGCAAAACATAACATTATAATCGCTACGAAATCATACAGACATACGTCAAAGTAGACAGGTGTAACCGAACCATGCACTTGACTCCATTATACGATAAATTCACTCAAAAAGAAAACGTATCTGTTTCGCCAGAAAATAATTACGACTAGTGTCGAACACTCCACTTGGCCCGAAATTTTTATTTGATTAATATGCGTAACCATAAAAAGCAGAACGTTTGAAATATACACGTGTGTGAAGCAAACAGAGACACCAAGCATTTTTTTGAGCAACAAAATCCTAGACATGCAAAGGACCTCAAGTACACTAATTAGGCAAAAATGGTTCCTCGGCATATTCTGAAACAGAGCACAACCGAAATTTACACAACAAATGAATGACAGTTCGTGGACCCCCGGGGCACAATTGAAACAAGAGAGCATGCAAGTGAGTCCATTTGATCTGCTAGTGTCAGATACGGAAATAAATACAAAAGAAATCAGACACGCCAATTTAATCAGTACAGGAATCGATATAAACAGGCGCACGCCTCACATTAAGAACTGAGAACATAAGACATCAGCAACTGCTGAACACATTTTTAGAAGGAAGCACAGAATAATGCTTGAAGAAACGATGATATTGCTCCAAGATTCCACACACTGGAATTATAATCATAAAAGCAGTATAAACCAGAATATGATCAAACTGCTTCAGACGAGACTGCAGACACAGTCTTTGAAGTGCGTGGGAGCCAATTCTCGACTCCAAAAAGACGTTTGGAAATGCGTTGAATTGTGCACGTTGTTACGAGAGCGTTAGTATCACTACTGCAGTGACGGATGCAATCTGTGGCAGCATGATAATCACAACAGCATCAACGACCGACGACGGTGATGGCAGATTTCGTTGATAGTTCGAGGTTTTACCCAGATTTGACGCAACAAGTAAACAGAAATATATAATACAATTATGTCGTCTCGAAAAACGTGGGGATCTGGTTTTGTGGGCCTTTCATGTTGGCTAAAATATCATAAAGACAAGGACAGTTCTTCTTTGCATCTTCCCTCTCTCTCTTCCATTATTTAGCTTGCTAACGGTCCAAATGGCTGATGAGTTTTTCGAAGATGGTTTCTGCAACTGATCTTCACCGTGCATTATTACTTATAATTTACCCAGTAAACCTGAGTTAGGCGTCTGCCTCCACCATATCTGAATTTACGTATCCCTATGGACCGTATACTTCCGTATACCCGAAGGTAGCGACTGATTTTAATAACCGTTCAGTTACTGCATAGCCAAACGATAACGGATCCTATTGTCCATTTAGATATTTCGAGCAAATGTACTAGTTTCGGGCACTACTATTTCAGATGTGGAATCATTATGGGAAATATATAAAACGAAATAAATGAGACCCTAGTGTGCTTTTTGTCTCTGTTCCATTATTCCGTTATTGTAACAGTTTAAAATATAAATAGCCATGGCATTGTCAGCATTTGGCACGTATATCTTCTAGAGCCCTTTGGGCATTATCGCATGTGATGGTATTGCAGGGAAGTGAAATCGTTAGGCATTTCTTTAGAAATTTGTAGAGAATTATACATCATAAGTGCGCTACAAATATTTTTACTGCGCTGTAACTTCATAGTTCCAATGGGATGCCAAATTAGTTAATAGCTAAATAATGCAATAGTGTATTTGATGATGAAACAGAATACGAAGGAACTGACATCCCTCGACAAGTTTATAGGGGATGTTGATTGATACATAGAAAAGCCTGTTCCAGTGTTATTACACCGATAGTCTGCGATGTATTTTTGTAGGCCAACGTTGGGAATACTTCAACTATGCGTTATGACACTTTTTATCTGTAATCCAAAGTAACTGTTCAGTTCGTAGCCACAGTGGTGGTTAACCTGTGACTTACTCGCTCCTGAAGCGATGTTCTTAGATGTCACTATCCCAATGATCTGCGCCTTCATGTTTTCTAGGTTGTTCTACACACCACTGAAGTTCACAGCAGTGCTGTCCAATGCTGACCACAGTTTGGCCAATGGAGATTGAACCCCAGATGCCGCTGTGACCCCAACATTGCTGCACCAAGTGTGACCAAAGAACCTTCGAGCAGTTTCCGGACAGTTGTCAATTCTCGTTGCGTCCGCAACTTACAACCACTGTCGGTATCTGTTTCTAATTAAAAAATAAGAATGATAAGAATTAACTGTGGTGATCTCCTCGCGACTAAAAGGTGCTTAATGAGCGATAACTCGCTAAAAACGATTACACAGCTAGAGGCTCATTATAAATTCTGAACTTGGTTTCCCTTGAAATTTACGCCAAAGTTACTTAACAAAGTGCTGTTGAAACACATTCTAACTCAAATAATATTTAGGATATGGTAGGACTTCCGCATGTGAAATAAGAAGCCATTCTGAAAGAATACTGAAAGATGTAGGTTTGAACACTGTCTAAAAACACTACATAATCAACTACCATCGTGTATTAAACCATTTCTTACAGACATAACTCGTGCATGGGAAATGTACTTGCGATCTTTAGCCTTCAATGTATGAAAAATATGATAATCTATGAGCGGGCGTTGAAGAAAGGGAGAGAATCCCAGTGATGCTATTTCTGCAACGCCATTCTTCGCTGAACTACAATTCATAGTCTTACCTGTAATGCTGTGAAAATTGTAAGGAAAACAGCTGCAAAACAGTTGCATAATTGTATTGACCAAGAACGTAACACGATGTAGGAATCAAAAATATTTCTATGAGGCAACTCCTATATAAATGTGATCATGGTCAAAAGCATAGACAAAGGGTGGTATGTAAAGTAATGAATTACGGACTGGAAACGTGCTCCATTAGCATTTTAATTATCCAAATGATTATACGAAATGAATTATCCCTCACGTTCGAATGCAGTCGTCGAAATCCATAGTATTCAATGCCGCAAACTTGTATCGTCACACTATAGGACTTCAAAACCGTATTACAAATCTGATTATCGGAATTTTAGAACAGAGAGGAAGTAAGGCAGAAAAAGAGAGAGAGATGGAAAGTCATTTTAATCGTCAGATGAATGTACTAAAATCGGATATTTGCTTCCACGTGCACGAGTAAAGTCAAATGAACCACAAAAGTATACTACATTGCCTCACTAAATCGAAAGAAAAACGCGACATGAGAAGTCAGTCCGATTTAGCGTATCCCGAACCACACATAGAAGTCCAGTAAAGCAAATGGAAGATGGCACACTACATCCTCTAAATACCATGTTGAATGTGCTCATCTCGAAACACACAAGACAAGCGTCTACGTTAAGTATTTCGATTAGGAAGTGGGGCGCGGAGCAGAAAGCGTAGCAACAGTGACTCTTTTTTCTACAACATGCTCTCCCAAAACTATCCGTGGACGTCCAGTCTCCGTATTCGCCATCACAGATCAAAGCATACAACTCCCTGGCAGAAGAATTGACGAATGACCGGGATTCTCTGGGGAAACGAGATATTACTTTTTGGGGCACGTGTGGACGTAATATAAAACAAGGCAGCGCAGGAAGCAGTTGTATTTCGACTTTTAAACTCGGTTACTCGAATGAAGAAGTAATGGACAGGTGTTACAGTCAGGCGTCCTTGAAGAAAGTAAACAACCTGGAATTACAGGAGGCAAGTTAACAAAGTTTACTTGGTGAGATTGCCACTGTACAAGCACAGAGCGTGCTTCAAAGGATTCCGAAATGCAGGCCCCTGCGTTTCGCTAGCAGATATGAGTGGACCGAGTACAGATGTTACAATTATCCGGGAGAAACGTAAATATTTATTTCATACCTTAAACCATAGAATACAATAGCTGTGATATGACGTCAGTATCGCTTGTGATTTCGCGCTCTTACGTTTACTTTCCGCCAAAATCTTGTTTATTTACCATCGAATGAACAGATTACAGAGCCTAGGCCTCCATTTATCATTTTCGCTTTAAATTCCGTTCCCCCGATTCACGCTTTGTTTCACGTAATTTCGTTGCAATTATAAACGTCCATAAAACGCTCCGCAGTTCCTCGGTTATTGACAACTAGTACTAACCCTCTTATACAACCTTTGCAATCAGCACGCATAGTGTAAACAACATTATTACTTCAATCGTTAACAAAATAATAAAAGCTGGGAGTGTCTTCAGATTTTTAGCTGATTTTAGACTAGCAAGTTCCAGAGTACAAGGAGAAAAATATAAACTCATCAGGTAAGATGTGAATTGCGGGAATTGATGTTAGAATTGGTACGTGTTTACAATCAAATTAACCAATAAGTTCAGCTATTTTAGTAAATGAAAAATATCCCAAAGTAGATGAAAAGAGTTTGAAAAATATCCTAAAGTAGATGAAAAGAGTTGTTATTTAATGGAGATATTTTGGCAAACACCAGAGAACATTGCAAATATTAAGAAGGAAAACGAAAGGAAAATACCTAGTGGAATGAGATTACTATTAACGTGAATGCAGTTGTTTAAAGTAAACAGTAATATGAAATTGTTAGTTACCTCAACTAAACAAAAATACTAAAATATCTGCCAGTGGGAGTGAGGAGACACAGTAAAAATTAGAGAAACAACTAGAAATAAGTCAGAGTTCAATGAAAATAAACCAAAAGCATAGGTTTTGTAGACGTCATAAACACTACAGTTCCTAAGATTAGAAGAGAAACTCTTCAAGCAATCTCAAACCACTTACATCTTTTGTTTAGTTCAAGAGTTGAATCGGAAAGAAAGACAGTTAACAATGTAAAGAATGACACTCTTGAAGTAGTTCTAGGTGATATGTGATACGTAGACACGAAAGATGCCGCCAACTGTAACAAAAATAATACAAAGTAAACACGTAAAATTATTCTAAACTTACTACACAATGTTCCTAATCTGAATTTAACAAAAAACCATGACGGCATAATTTCTTCCTATGTGCAATTTACGAGAACAAGAACGTGATAAAAATCATTATCAATTTCACGGAAAAGTAATTCTAATCAGGAAAAGAATGAAGTCCAACTCATTGGACTATTCGTTAGTAGTGATTAAAATCATAAACTGGAGAAAGAAGTATGACTTACCACATTTCCTGCGTTAGAAAGGTCTGTGAGGTTATGTGAAAAGCGAGTACGAGACAGCTGCCGAGAATTAAATCTCCTCGCGGGAAATCTTTCTGAGTATGTAATCGTTTGGACAATGTAGGCTTTCACGGCCGGTGTTGTCTTCAGTGGAAACTTCCGGGCTGAGAGGCCGTGGTCGATTGTCATGGCTCTGAGCACTATGGGACTTAACATCTGTGGTCATCAGTCCCCTAGAACTCAGAACTACTTAAACCTAACTAACCTAAGGACATCACACACATCCATGCCCGAGGCAGGATTCGAACCTGTGACCGTAGCAGTCGCGCGGTTCCGGACTGCGCGCCTAGAACCGCGAGACCACCGCGGCCGGCGCCGTGGTCGATGTATAAAATTTCCACATAACGTTTCGTCTCCATCTGCGGGACGACCTCAGAAGATGTCTCCCGCAGATGGAGACGAAACGTTAGGCAGAAATTTTAACGTCGACCACGGCCTCTCAGCACCGAAGTTTCAACTGAAAACACCAGAGTTGTTCGAAAGAGTACGATATAAATTTGTGGGACGATGTCATGTCAAATTGCCACATTGCCATTTGGGACAACTGATGTAATTATAGAACTTCATGGAGTTTGTGATTGAAGTTATATAAGACATGTGTTTACTTGGATGCGTAGAGAGAGCGAGAGAGGATCTATCGCGTTTAATTGACACCATGATATTGCTGGCTTTAGCAAATTAAACTATCTGTAAGTGTGTAGAAACAGAACGTGAATGTAGGCTGCTAGCTTCTTCTCAAACGTCGCAATTGAAGGAGCAGAACTGTGATGTATTCATTTGACATGCAAAATTCTTTAGTTTTTGTTCATAGTGCCTGTTTTGTACTGTATGCTAATGTAGCTGTCTCGGACGACCGAATTCCAACATTCACGATTGTGAATTATTTTTGTCTGTGCCGTCCACACGGTCTATTTTGTATGTACTCGTAAAATGACTTGTCTTTAGATCTACAAACCTTTTGCATATCTTGATATTTTCCTCTCAGCAAATTATTTTGCTGAACACCCGCAGTTAACCTAGCAGCATTAACGGAAGAGGCAGGAAATATTAAAAAAGAGATGTACGTTCCGCTTCGTCTTCGGTTAGCAGCGAGAGAGTTCCAGTGACGTTCAATGAACAGCAGAGAGATACATTATAAAAATGACTCTGCGCATCTCGGAGAGCCTTTTTCACAAGCTTCCGAGAGACAACGTTCCAAAAATGTCAAAAACTTAGTCGTCTCCAGACACATTTCTAGAGCTTCCTCAGTGACGATGACGCTAAAATTCGGGAAATGTTGGCTCTTACAGATCAGCACCGCCAGTCCTACACTTCGCTAATAGAATGGGAAAGAGTAAGAGGAGGAATGTTATACAATCCACACCATACGTTGGCTTCATTACTTCAGATGTGTAGGCACATTGTTGCTGTAAAACAGAGCTTTTTTGAAAAAACCATGTGGAGCTCTTTACTTCATATGATTTGTTGCATAGTCTTCAGAAATAACAGCTTACACACAGCTGACGTGGCTCGCAAGCTTTGTCAGCATATTAACTGATGATATTCTTGTTGGTTCTGTAACCAGCTCCTATCAATTATCTTGGCACCGATTTTCAGTGGTCCACCTGACCACTATTTCGGGCTGAGAACGCTGTTACCTGAAACTCGACAGAATTGACCTTTTAGCAGCACGCTTGGACGTAGAGTAAGCTGTTCAACTATGATAAGGAAAACCCTTCAGTGCGAGATTGCAAAAGGCCAATGATGTTTACGGCACTCGAGGTCCCACGTATTGTCTGCCATGCATCCACAGTATTGGCAGCTAATGGCAACTTGTGGTGAGGGTGGAGGTATCGAATGGTGATTACAACGTGAGGATACGGAGAGAGTTGAACTGTTCAGTCGACGAGTAACTCACAACAGTGCTAAAGTGTTAGTGGTGTTGATACAAAGCAGAGCTACGACAAAGCACAGCCTCTAAAACATATTATCGCGTTACCTGCAGCCTCGCGTTTCAGGATAGCCAGTTTCACGATAAGCTCCACGAAAGACTGTTTCGCGTTCGGTTGCATGTCATTGCATTCCATCAGTTCTCATCATCCTGTTACACCAGTTCTATTCTATATCAAATTTTTTAATAGTGAATACCTACCTGAACGTACAGCACTTTTTGTAACTCACATAGAGTTCGCCTTCGATCATCATGGTGTGAACCTTGAAGATCACTGTGCCGCGCTATTTTTCTTTCATTGTTTATGGTGCAAGTTAATGGTTTATTTTGAAAATTTATCGAACGCCGACGATGTATATTTTGCCAAGTGTAATACACCCATACCACAGAAGGTTCATTTGTGCCCTCCCGGGCGCTCATTTTCTGTCGCCCTCCTGATGCAGATGGTGAGTCATCAGCAGCTAATATTTTTACTGTCTTAAGTGTAACAAAACGCTTTCAAATGAGCCTTGCAGCCAAGAGGTTCCTTGTCAGTAAAGAGCCAGGAACTTCTCAGCCAAACACCAGGTGATTTGGAGCCGGTAGTGGGGCCAAGGGAGTCGGAGTTTGGAACTTCTGTAGAGGATTTCCAGTTGCAGTACACACCTTACAATCATGGGAAACCATCCAAAAAATTGGTCAGAACCAGGGGGCGGGAGCTACTTTTAAATGTAAGTCTGGGATAATGTGGACCACACCAAATATGTGGGGCATAGTGTATGTGAATGTGTTTATTCATGTGCCTACTAAGCGAAGTCGATGGCTTGCCCAACAATTAAGAAGCACCCGATGTGTGCCGGATCTATTTTTCCCTTATTGCATTTTAATTCTGCACGTAGTTCAGGGGCAGCAGCGAATAAGTTTTAAAATATGTCAAAAGCATATAAAAGTTCTTTTACAAATACACTTTGGTCCGCAACTTTTGTGATTTATAAAACTTTTTAGACGATTATAAACATCCCTATCACATTAACGTGATCACTGCATGTTTCGATGTCAACTTGTAGTAATCACTCACATACGGCAGGTGGAGGCACTAGCAGTATAATACTAACGACATATGTTAAAAATTTCGTCTATTTGTTAAGAACAGAAGTTACCGAAGTGGCAGTCCCAAAACCTGGTACTTTTAGTTGCTAGAAATCATGGTTTTCCGCGTTTCACTTGATAACGGGCACAGATGTTCGAAAATGGGAAAAATTGCATTTCCAGACGGACGGCTAAGTATTTTAAAGTATAAATTTGAACAATTTTGTGTGGTTAGTTGTTTGGACAAGTGCAGCCCACAATGAAAAAATGGCTACCAACCGGTTTTCTGCATGAGTGCGGTAACTTTGAAGCTGTGGATCTCGGTAACGGATAATGATATCGCAAACACTTTCTAGGCTAGCTGATAATATCATCTGGAGAACATTTGGTAAATTTCGACCATCTGCCATGAATAGGAAGTGGCGATCCCCGCAATTGCTACTTTTCGTACCCGAAAAAATCGTGTCTTTTCAAGTTTTTCTCAGAAACTATGTTTTATGCGCCGCCTGAGGTCCACCCTAGATTACACATAATGCAAAAGAGTCAACCGATTTGCTCAGTTTTTCTGGACTGGATGAAGCGATTAATGTTTAAATTTTGACCCTGTACTGTAAGATATGCCCGTTCTTCCGCCAAGGGCTATACAAAACATTTGACATCTTATTTGTATGATAAATAGAATGTGAGATATGGCTACCTGAAAAATCGCTTTGCTGCCCGCGGATTTTTGCAATGAAATGGTGCCATGCACTGTCGTGCATTGACCGATATGGGAGTCGCCACTTCAGAATGGCTAAAACATGGTCAGCTGAACGTGGGATTAGTAATTCTGTAAAAGCCAGGGTGGAAAATATTATCTTTCTATAGGTGTCCCACCTCCAACCCTAAACTTCCAGTACTTACACGTGACTCCACGCACTGGACTAAACATGACAGTACCAGCTGGAGATATAACATAAACAATTAATGCAAAACAGTTCTCCCATTTACGATACAGTTACCTACTGTCCACCACACAGGCCACTATCTAGAGTAGTAGAAAACATTTGAATTCCTGCTCTTCCTGAAATCCATCTCACAGACCTCATTCTATCGACTAATCACCCTCTCGTCAGGTTTCAGGAAACTCCTTGAAGCTGTCCTTACTGGCCGCCCACTTTCTGCCAAGGTTATCTCGACTACGCTGCGGTAGATTCGCTGGGAGGCCCTTACACGTCCTCCATAAATTCCCGATCTCTTCCCATGCAAAATGTTTTCGGAACCATGTAGAAAGACATTAATGATCGCCGATTTGTTTCGGATTAGGTGGTATACAGCTGGGCACAATAATGTTTCAGTAGGCAACCAGAACCATTTTTCCATGAAGGCATTGACCATCATGTCTCACAGTGGAGTGTATTAATAGTTATGGCGATTATTTTCGAAATAATAAATAGTTAAGCTATTTCTTCTACTTGTCTCATTTTCATTTGAGTGCTCCTTTTCTGTCAGCATTAACCACACCCACTCCGCCATATATAATGCTACTGCCTCAAGTCTCTGTCCTGTCCGCTTGCATTACATTTTTCTCCCTGCAGGCATTCTCAAACAATTTTTAATAATGATCAATATACTGACTGGTTGGATGCAGCCCTTCACTCATTCCTCTGTTAACATCTTCATCTTAGAGTATAACTTGCACCCTAAGTCGCTAATTACAGTATCTGTGGGTGTATTCCAATTTCTTTCTTCTCCTAAAATTGTTACCATCTGCAGCTCCCTCTTGTACCCTGTCCCTCCTTCTTATCATTATTTTCCCGATGTTGCTCTGTTCATCGATTCTGCGAAGGACTTTATTTATGTCATCAGTCCATCTTCCTCCTGCAGTACGCTGTCGATACCACCTACCTGGCTACCTAATGCACCCTCCGACTCTCCCTTGTCCTTCCTCCAACTCCACTTAAATCTTCTAAGCAAGTGACTTAACACGTGGAAACAACAATTTCAGCCAGAGAAAAGCCGAACAGCCATACACATGGCGCTTCTGTCTGTCAGATATCCATGCCACGACTCATCCCTCTGACTAACAAAGTTAAGTATACGACATCACCCATTGGCACAAATCTAACATGAATTGCACACGTCTTTACAGTCCATCAGAAAGTCATAAACCGACTAGAACTACTAACAGGCCGCACCTAGAATCTGAATACTTCTACGGTTACCCTCACCTAAAAGACTAAAAGCCCTGCCAGGAACTCTTCTTCTGTTAAGTTCAACAAATACCATCCTGTATCCGCATAACTTCCCTAATTCGCATCCTATACCAAATCGACCACTTCCACACTCTCTTCTTCAACTTTTGAATTTGCATTAACTGCAAACTCCAGCCACAGCATCCTAACCACTAATTACCAGTTGTTGTACCCTTTTGCAATACCACATTCGTAACACACCATGCACACACCTCTATCTTGTCCTGAAACTTCAACAAGACACCATTACCCAACGCTGAAAATTCTCTTGAGATAACGGTTTTCTATGCTGCGCTATTCACAGTTTCCTACCTCACCCCATACTTTCACTTTGTTCCCTCCCACTTTTTCCCCTCAATGAATTTGAGTTGCTACCTGTGGTCCCGCGAGGCCCCATATTCATGCTCATCATTCCGCCTCCATCATGAATATTAAAATTTTCGTACACCACCAGCATCACCATTGTACAATAGCAACATTATTTATTTCATTCAATACTCTAATATACACAGTGAGGTCATTAACACGACCATATGTCCAGAGCATCAATAACCACCTTTTGCACTAGACATCCAGAAGAGAGTTAATGAAGTTTTGGAAGGTACCAACAGAGTTCAGAGTCATGCCGACTCTAATGCCGTCAACTTCTGCACTGGGTTTCTCGACTGAATATCCACAGTGCGAACAGCATGATCGAAGAGGTCCCACAGATGTTCAACTCACAGGTGCCATCATGCCAAGGAAGGAGGAAACTGCACAAAGAGGTGGACACGGTCCCCAAGGATAGATGCATACTTTTGTTATTCCACTGTGCCTTCTAGAACGAAAAGATCGGCTGGCGGAACCCCAAGAAAACGTTCCCCTGACCATAACAATATCTCCTCCAGCCTGCACCCTTCCGATGTTAGCGCATGCTGAGTTCTTCCTTTCAGATGTTTCAAGCCTTTTACGCCGACTCCGATGTGTCTTATGGAGCATAGAACGTGATTCGTATCAAAAGACCACCTCTCTCCTCACAGGGGACGCTCAGCTGAGCCCTTCCGTCCCAAACAGCAGTCAACATGTGCATGTATGAGGTACCTGTTGCGGAGGCCCATATGCACCAGCGTTCTCCCAACAGTCGTTATGGAGAAACTGTTAGTAGCCCCTTGGCTCATCAGGATGGTCAGTTACTGGACAGTTGCACCTCTGTTCACCCATACACATGTGCACAGCCGTCATTCACCCCTGCGATCTATGGCCCGCAGTGCAGCACAGTTGCCTCGATGCTGGTTGTTGGTAGAGCCTTTTTACCACGGACATTTAAACACGACGGAAGGTGAACCGTTTAAAAACAGATCCGTTTCGGAAATACTTCCAACCTTTGCCCGAAAGGAAATGATCAGATAAATTTGTCCATTTCCACACTTTCCATACTGGGACAACGACTGTAAGACGCGTCCCCTCATCATAGTTTTCAAAGATACTGTACCTATAACGTAATATCCTGTCTGGAACGCAAATGTAGTTTTAACCCTGTGGTGCATGAATTTCAGTGCAGTGGACAACATTTAATGGTCATTTATCGGGCGTTTCCAGTCAGTCATGAGGCTGCAAATGCATGCAGGGCACAACACTTGTAGGGAGTGCCCACTGCTGTAAACTGTGTGCATTTGCAGCCTCACGACTGATTGAATATGACAAAGAAGCGACCATTAACAGTTGTCCACTGTAGTGCACACTATGCGCTACAGGGTTAATTGACGTATTGGATGCATAACAACGGTTCTAGAGTTATCGAAAGGATTCTGAGAACACAAAACTGTGTTTTCAGTGAGCATTTTTCACCTAATAGCTTTATGGCGCACTCTCTGTGCATAACGAGCACTTCATGCCTATACTAACAGGCCCAAAGAGCGTTGCAGGAAAATCGACATGCGTGAAAAGAAAATGTCTGCCAGAATAATGTACAACTGAAAAGACTGCCAATTCATTTCAATATTTCCAATGGCATATATACTTTCTTGATATACGAACATCGATCAGTGAGCAAAGTATCCATAAAAATGTTAAGCAAACGATTTTAACTTAATATTATATTACGTATGTTTACTTGTTTGAACCGTTGCGTGATCCATAGGCTGCGCCACCGTCTCTAGTAGAACACCTATGCCTTAGGCGAGTGTGGTTCCTGAGGGGATCGGAGGGGAAGGGAGTGACAATGAGATCGGGAAAGTGAAACACTTAGTTCGGGGTGTGGCAGCTGAGTTGGAACCTGTCGCCGAGGCGAGTAATGTGCCGGCAGTAGATGACAAGTATTAGTTCGGTAGTAAACATTCACCGGTCGTAAGTGAAGCCGCGATGCCAGGAAGAAACTCTCAGGCGGGTTGCTGGATTGCGAACCTTTATTACCTCGGACGCAGCTGGCTACAAGCCTATGGACGTGTGGGGCGCGACCCGAGGAAAGGAGCGTGTAGTGGGCTCCTGTGAACGACTGGACCGTGAGGCGGAAGACGGACCACGCTGTGGTGAAGTTGTGAGACTTCTCCACGCCGTCGCTCCCGCATTGGTGTAAGGGTATGTCTGATGAGCTTCCCATTTGGTTTATCGAATGCGGTTGAGCCTAGCATTGGTAGTAACCATAGCTGTAATTGCCGTTTCCTGGACAAGTACTGTGACTGTTTAGTCCTGTAGTTTTCTAGTTGTTTGTGAAAGGTTCACGTTCGGTTCCGTATCAGACTTAAATGCACTCTTATAATATTACTGAATTTATTTCCTTATTTAATACTATAATCTGAGTGTTAGTTGCCGAGTTCAGACTTGACGTCGTAGTTTGCTGTAGTAAGGCGTCGAATTTGTAACGGTGCGTATTTAAGTGAGTTAATTTTATGTGCCACTTACTGCATGTACAATTACTGGTGAGCACAGTTTCATTTCTTGTATTAATGGCTGGTTGTACTGCCAAGTTTGACTTTCTTTAAAGAAAAGACTGGGGCATCTTAATCTGAAGTCCATCTCAGTGAGGATTTGGTTTTGCGTTCGTTACTACTATCTTATAGTGGCTGTAACGCTATTCAGAAGATTATCTGCTGTTAGTCAGGGGTTCATTAGCCAACCTAACGCATTAACTTGGGGTTACTTGATTATACCTCGCCCACGTGGCGCGAGTTTGGTACAATTTGTGCTTGGCAGTCGAACTTCTCTCCGGTAACTGTTTTAGACTGTGTTCAGATTTTGACTACCCTACAAGTTTCATTGGTTTGACTCCTTTAACTTACTGAAAAGACATTTACTTGTTTTCCTTGTTGCTGTAATTTTGACAGCCGTGCGGTGGATTCCGATCTACAGTAGAGGTCCCGCCCTATTCCCGTACTATGTTCTGTATAACAAGTCGATGTATTTATTTGCGTCTTAATCATTTTGCGCTGGCTGCAGATCTACTTTTAATTTATTTGCTCGTAGATCATGTAAATTGTTGAAGTGTTAAAGAGGTAATTCGCCAGTTTAGTAGTTACTAGATTTATTTACTTAACTGTGTTAATGCAAGAGTAGCTCAACCAACTGAATCGTTATTAATCTTACTCCTTGTATGCACTGTTGATTTATGAACTGGCCAATCACTAGGAGATTTAAGATCTGTTATGTCCATGAAGGTCCTCACTGACTAGTTGTACCATTCAGGAAGCAATATTTAACATCAGTTTCATCTAGTTATTTCTCTTTCATGCCCTGTGCACTTCCGCTATCCGGCAGAATAGTAATTTTCTTATATTGTGCTTACTTTCTGATTGTACTTATATTTTGTGTTGTAAATCTTAAAGTATCCCATGGCTACAGTTTTTATTATTATTGTGTATAATCTGCTAGCTATTAAACAATCTGGTACTGTTCTACGATTTTAAATTATTCTCTTTCTTAATAGTCAATACCACTGTAGGCGTTTTCCAACAGATGCTTAGTAAATATAGCGTGGTGTCTTCTGTTAAAATAAGGAGAAAGTCCACAACAGAAATTACGTTCAGTCTCCCTTTGGCCCTGTCCTTCCTACTACAGACAGCCTGACACGGGTACTGAACTCCACTGTTGTCCATGTGTATCAAAGTACATAAATAGGTGTAAGTACATAAATAGTGAAAACTTTGCTGATCCACCTAATTCGTTTTATATAATCTGGAGACCCTTTTTGAAAAATGGCAAGTTTCGAGGGCCTTCATCCTTTCATTTTAATAAATCCAAAATACGTGCGCATCTAACATATCGTTATCAATTAGGAAAGCACAAGGACTGATACAACGGTGATTACAGTTGGGTGTCAGCGACTGTGTACTGCTAGCCTCAGTATCTATTTGCACGGGGATTTTATTTCTGATTATTCTATAGCTCACATGCAGTGTTAAAATACAGGTATATTACATTAGTATACGAGTATGCATATATAAGAAGAATACAACAAAACGAAAGTACATATGAAACTAAATAAATATGAATATCCAAGTTCCTAATCCATATAGGAGCTGTATCGTCAGCTTTCATGAGGTCGCTCCAACTCACCTGATACGAACGCCAGGGACATTCATCTCCAAGTGCTTGATTTTCTATTTCAGAGCTCCTTATTCACGAACCGGAGACTCAGTGGCACCCCATTTGTAATGTGAATCTGCGCGTCGACCTTTCCCAGTGCGAGCTCTGTTGTTTGACCCGTAGTTACCTGTCGAGCTCTGTGCCAGCCATCACTGTTACTCTTTAGAAACCAGTCACACTCTTCAGGATTTTCAGTAAGTTCACAGTTCTGAACTCACAGGTCTCTTACTTCCATATTACTGGAGTCTCGCTGTACTGCTAGCCGTAACTGTGAATTTCTTGAACGGAGTCTATTTTGTCGTAGACTTGGTATGTCTTCTTGTCAACTGCGCGTCGATCAGGTTGGTGAGGCAGCTGTGAAGCCACACTGGGGCACAATACTTGGCTGCAGAGAAGGCCAGCGCAGTGGATGATATCCGCAACGTATCCGCTAAAGATCCCGATGTCACTCCCCTCAGTTCTTGAAAAATATTGTCACGAGTTTTTATCTTTGCAGGGGACTTTCAAGATATCTTTTTATATGAAAATACGGGGTCAAGGGCCACACCAATGTTTTATGCTTCTTGTTACTGCAAAGAACGTTTCACTCTGATCTCCGTGTTTACTTGTTTTTTGTTAAGGTGGGAGGGACATAGTTTTACTTGTACTGGGCTTAATTCACCCGTTTGTAAAATAGAAGCTCGCAACGGCTGGATCCATCGTAAGCTTTCGTTCTATAAGCAAGAGCGATATCGTCCGCCTAGCAGAATTTTGTTCACCTCGTATTAGGGAGATCGGAGACACACGACTTTAGTAGGGGCGTTAAGACAGATTCTTCTTGTAGACCAATGCCTAATTTCGTCTCCTTGCTCACATTTTCTCCCAAGAAAATTCTAAAATACCTATTGTTTATCATAGCATTGGTAAGAGTTACAGTATTTCGGCATGGCATTGTTTTTAGTAATGTGTGTATCATCCCTTCTCTCCAGACTCTCTCATTTGCCGGGGTTAGGTCAACGAAAACGACAGATGTCTTCACGTTTTCATTGAAATCAAACTAAAAGAAAATTGTTGGGGCCAGTACCTGGTCGCACCAACTTCTCTGTGGCCTGAAACCTCCTTGTTTAGCATGGATACGTTCCAGATCGAAGCCGCTAATTCTGTTATAAATGAGCCTCGCCAAGAGTTTATAAGCACATCTGAAAAGGTAAATTGGTCTGAAACTTTGAGGGTAGTTAGCTAGTTTACTTGGTTTCAAAATCGCCACTATTTTTGTTTTCTTTAGCTCGTAGGGCAGTCCTCCATCATCCAGAATGTTGGGGATGAAGCGGACCAGCCATTTTTTCCACCATTACCCACGTTTGTCAGAAATCCGGGGTGTATATAATCCGAACCAGGTGATTTAGCATGTTAGCATGTTTACTTTGTTTCAAGATCTGATCCAACTAAGTCAGAGTAAATGGTGAAGAGAAATTGGATTCGTTGGGGCTCTGAGCTTTTAGAAAGGTGAGTTCTCGTTTTATTTTTTAAAAAAGGTTGTCCGTCACTGAATAATTCAGATGTTTCGACAATATTATTAACTATCTGGCTAGCTGAAATAACAGGTTTCTGACCGGTTTCGTTGGAGGCTCCGTGAAGCTTACGCAGAAGGATCCATGCCTTTTTAATTGAATATTTGAAGTTTACATTTTCTTCCATCTCACACCATCATGCTCTTCAAACAGCATCAAAACTTTGAAGGAAGTCGTCTGGAATGTTGCTGTCTCCAGTTTCGCTATATTCATAATGTCTTTCGCAGTGTTCATTCCATCCTGGTAAATATTCCTATCTGTAACCACGAGAGATAAACTTCTTAACAGTAATAAGAACAGCCCCGGAAAATCGAGGATAGTTTTCAGTCTCTTGTGGAATAAAACAGATGTATTTATCTAGGTGGTCGGCAAAACTCAGCCAATCAGTCATTCGGAAATTCCATCTTGGTCGCGGTACAAATCTCGCTATTGGGACAGAGATCCCCATATCAAGGATGAGTTTGTGACATTTGTACGGTGTGACACTTGTACCGAGAGGGAATGTGTTGACATTTGTATGAAGCCCAGGACAGGGTGTTCCAAAAGTAGCGTACACTAGCGTGTCCACCGCTACCTGCGACGTATTCTGGAGAAGGCCAAAGTCCATTTCCTACACAAAGTTCCCTGTCCCTACACCAGTTCGTAGTGTGCGTGGAGTTCTTCCAGAGTTCAGTACTGCAGTTGGCTTCTGACTGGCAAATAGCGTTCCGTGTTTTAATTCGGAGATAGTGGAGTTCACCGGGAGCACCTTTTCTGATTTACAACGGGCGTTTATTGAGGACTATACAAAGAAACAAGAATTGATTTACTGGCGATATGTAAGCTTGAAAAATAATAAGTGCAAAGGAAGGCTATACACAAAAGATAACATAATTTTAGGGGAAGGCCGCCAAGTTTGTTTGCGAGATTAAGCAGCAAACGAAGTGCGAGAAAACATTTTGTCAGGGCAAAGAAGTTTCGAGTTTTTCTAATGTGATTTTAATGGTATTCTTAAAACCAACTTTCGGTACTCACACCACACTTTTCACATGACATTTTTTCGTAGGTACATTTACAATATATAGTTCAGCAGTTCTGTGCATTCATTTTAGCAGAAATAGCGATAATTTGTTTTCAGTGTTTATTTCAAATTTAAGCCTTAAACTTTCTTTAATTATCGGTACATAAATGTGACGGTAAAGTAAACAAATGATATTGTCATTAATATTAACACACCGAAGTAAGCAAACACATCAAGGATTTCTCCTGCAAAAATTTCATTCACACCTATTAATATTTGTGATGAAAAGTTGTCACTGACCTTAGAAAAAGAAACTTGTGGTAAAATTTATTTTAATGTTTTATCAAAAAAACGAATGTTACTAGAAGACACGTTGTAATGGATCTCCTTTTCTGTATTTGTTGAAATAACACGAGCATGCTCGATATTGCTGGCCGGAGTGGCCGTGCTGTTCTAGGGGCTACTGTCTGGAACCGCGTGACCGCTACGGTCGCAGGTTCGAATCCTGCCTCGGGCATGGATGTGTGTGACGTCCTTAGGTTAGTTAGGTTTAAGTTGTACTAAGTTCTAGGGGACTGATGACCATAGCAGTTAAGTCCCATAGTGTTCAGAGCCATGCTCGATATTACTTCTTATATAGGTGAAAACACAGTATACGCCGTGATATGTGGTACCCATAAGATCGTCGCCGTGGATCATACCTCATCTATGTTCAATAGTTGGAGGTAGTGTTTCCTGGATTAGAACTAAGTCAACATCATTAGCTACGAGAAGTTTAATTAGGTACTCTCTTTTATATCGGATAATGACCTCTGTGTTTCAGTGGACAAAATCCTATATTTGTTCTGAACGCCAATTCGTTCCAGCTCACTTAGCGTTACACAGGATGCACGTGTAGTATTCTAATACGAATGCGACCCACTTCACCCCTGCTGTCGTTAATTAGGGGTGATGCGGCTACTGAGTAAAATCTTGTTAAATATTTATGTTGCTGTTGTGCGGGGAGAGAAATGGGGCCGAGAGAGTTACCGCAGGGCCGCCTTATTGGCTACAGTTCTGGGAAGGCGGAAGTGTCAGGCTGCCGGTACAACGCCAAGGATGGTGCGGGGCAGGTTGCCGCTTCCACATCATGGGGGAGGCTCGCGGAACCCCCGTGCGACCGTGTAGTCGCATATCTAAAAGCAGCGTCCTGCGGTTAACGCGCTATGGTGTACTGGTTTCAGTGCTAGCTGATTTTTTTATACCTTGTTGCAGAATAGACCAGCACCCTGGAAATAGCTTTCTGCTGAGAGAGAAACTTCTTCGGAACCTGTAAGTATTTTCGGATCTGCTTTCAGAGAGAGAGTCTGAAACAGCCACTCATTGCTGAGTGCCCGACAGTTTGTCGCTAGTGCTGTGTGACTGCTTTTCTTTGCTATTTAGTTTCCCAAACCAAGTCAGATCCAGCGCACGCTGAAAATAAGCGTCGTTACTTGGAATTGGATGGCCCCCTTCTGAAGACGTCATAAGGCGTCAGTTATCTTTAGCAGCAAGCCACTCTGTATGGGGGGGGGGGGGGGGGGGCGGTGATTTATACCATTCTCATGGATGTAGACTGTGCGCTGAAATGATAACGTGACTGAGCTGGATAAATCCGGCTACGTGTCAATTTGTAGTTACAATTTTCCGAGGTGCTATGTGTGGAACGTTCTTTATTTGAGAGATTTATGGTAGCTCGTCCAGCGACGGAGAAGTTCGTCTGGGAATGGCGTGGCGTAAAGAATGTGCAGACCATCCTAGGATGGTGTGAGCTGAAGACCGAGTGTTCGTCCGTGGGCAGCGATCGACATGGTGTCTAACGTACAAGTCTGTGGAAGGGTACGCTGGTGTTGGACCTGCAGATTTGGAGAGCCGAGCACGATGTTTACCCACAAAGACAGTTGTGTGTGGTGTGTATCTTTGCAGATCTAACACGTATAAATTGTTCCAAGGTGTTTATCACCGCCCGTAGCGTATTCTTCCAACCTACAGTTCCCGCTAATCATTTAGTGGTTGCAGCACAGTCCTACAGTTTGGTGGTTCATCGGACAATGTCGCCGGCAGGTGTGGCCGTGCGGTTCTAGGAGCTTCAGTTTGGAACCGCGAGACCGCTTCGGTCCCAGGTTCGAATCCTGCCTCGGGCATGGATGTGTGTGATGTCCTTAGGTTAGTTAGATTTAAGTAGTTCTAAGCTCTAGAGGACTCATGACCTCAGATGTTAAGTCCCATAGTGCTCAGAGCCATTTGAACCATTTTTGAACAGACAATGTCGCATAAGATAGATAGCACTAACGTTGACACTCGAAGAGGAAATCGACTCATTGCAGCCTACCTTGCCCACCATTCATTAGTACTTGTATTATTGTGATTTACAACTGCTTTAACTGCGTATATTCTGTTTCTAATGTGGCTAAACGCCATACTTCATGCACGATTTTTGCAGTAAGTCCTTCGTCATAATGAATAATTATTCTCATGCCACAAGCTAGCATACATTCCCACCTAATAACTTTTATTTTTTTCTGTGGGGTATTTGATATCATTATTTGTTATATTACAAGTCTGTCAGTTTAGGATTCACTACTAGGGTCAACTATTATTAACACGCATTTAGATGGAACATTGTGAAATGATTACTGCAGTGTATCTTAATGGTGTTTCTGCGTCGAGCGTCATTCCGGTGCAAAAATTAATCACAGATAGTTAAACAGATTTCCATACCACCATGGAATTTCGTATGCTGCAGCAAAGAAAAGGAGAAAGGCAGCCAAAAATGCTCCAGACCGAGGATAGACAAATATGTTTCTCTTTAGAAGATTCTGAAAAGTAATTGGGGAACCAGCTGCCTCAATCTTTATTCCGATTTCCATACGAAGAATGTTGGCACGCGTACGTATTCACGGTGTTTTGTGGTGAAAGAGAGCAGCAGAGAGAGAGTGACAGTAGAGGATAGAGGACACTGCCCCAGCGGAACGGAAGGAGAGAAGAAGCCAGGATGATAGAAGAGAGAAAGTGGCAATGAACGAAAAGAGAAGCGGATGTAAACAATAGCAGTGGCAGCCAGAGAGAGAGGTGGTTGACGATCAGTGAGAGACAGCAGCAGTAAAAGAGGAACCGTGGTGGATGGAGACCGAAGCAGTGAAAGCTGAAGAGAGAGGTGTTAGAGGAAATAAAGAATATAGATGAATGGCGTCCATGCAGTGAGATGTCTGGACCCTCCCAGTCAGGCGAATTTTAAAGCGCAGATATAGGGGAGGCCGGAGTTCGGACCGAATCTTTAACGTCGTGGACATAGTGGAAAAAACGCTTTAGATCCCCAGAATTTCCGAGCTGATGAAATATGGTAAAGACATTGGCAGTAAGAAAGAAAGACGGAAGAAGATAATATAGGTGAGAGAGGAGACAGCTGCACTCGGATACATTATAAATCAATGGGAGAAAAAAATGACAACGGGAGGGACACCTACACCGACGGAAAAGAAATCGCATAATGAAGAAGGAGTTGTGCAGCGTAAACGAAGGTTGGTAGGCATGTTTCTACATCTGAAAAATTACGCCTATTCAAGTTCGTGCCAGTCACTTAAGAGTGATGCCAGAGCGCCATTATGAAAATGCAAATAAGGTTTGCTTTCAGTAAACAGTTTAAAGGTCGTGAATGTTGGTTACCACCCACACTGTATGTGGTGGGACAAGAGTGCCTTTAAGGCGCCAAAGACACCATTACCAGCACTCCACTGAGTTTGAACGAGATCACGTAATAGGGCTACAAGAAGTTGGATGTTCCTTCTACGACATTTCAGAAAGTAACGTGCATTCCACTGACCCGAAACCACCACCATTCACGACTTCAGTCACGTCATGCGAAAGCTCATTGGAGGGGAGGTTGGGGGGTGGGGGGTGGATCAGGGTGAAGGCGCGTTGAGTATTCCGATAAAAGCTGTCTCTCCCTCGGTGTTAGTGTTGATTAGAAGGAGACCAGCTGAGAGTCTACAACCAATGTGTCTTCGTACTGACCCATAGATGGCCAAACTAGAGGCTGAAGGGCCATTCCCGGGCCCGCGTGAGTAAGCGCTCAGCCTTGCTTCACATTTCCCCCACTGCCACGCCGTGGCACCTGAATACGAGGACTGGGAAGAGGGGAAAGCGCCGCATTTGAATGGCAGTACAGTACTACTGCATATGACTTACTTTTACGTTTCACATTTCTTAACCACATAGACTACAAACAAAGTTTTTGGTAATAATTAAATTATTTTTGATGCATATAATATTTATCTTGTAAAAAGCGTCGGCATACGCCCAGGCGTAGACAATTCCACTGACTTTCACACTCAAGTTGCCACGTAACCGTTTCATAATTGAAAAATGGTCTTTCACACAAATATTTTCCTCGAAACTTTGTAGCACTCCTGCAGCCTCATTATGCAAAAGGAAAATCTGCCTGAGAAAAGTAATGTATATGTCTTGGACAGTTTTAACGGAAAAGATTTTTATCTAAAACTGGGATTACCCTGAAGATCAATCAGTTACATCTGTGCATGCACAAAGAGGCTTTCAACTGGAACGGCAAATGATCTCTAAAACACCTCGAAAACAGGTGTAAGACATACAGCTTCCTCAAAACGGTAATAAAACAACCGTTGTAATCCTTTTAAGGCCACAATGAATTCTTTTAAATTCGCGCTTACCTTAACGCCAGTCAATTTAGGGAACGGGACTGTCTTTGTCAGAATTTGTCCTCGAAAACAGGTGTAAGACAAGCAGCGTCCTCAAAAAGTTAACAAAACTACCGTTGTAATTCATGCAAGGCCACAATGAATTCTTTTAATTTCAATAATGTGTCCTTTCTTCAATGCATCCCCACCAAATCTGAATGACGTTACCTTGCAATGTCTCACTGTAGACAGTGTACACTTCAAGTACGGAGTCTATAGTCCATTCTCGAAGTTGTGACTGTCGATCTTGCACTCATTTCGCCTTGATAAATTCAACAATAGCGAGGTTTAAACCGAAAAATCGTTCCAGCATTGCCCTTTGACATAACTAAGGCACTTTGAAGTAATATATGAAATCTCAATACTTCTCGCTCATTTCCACTGAAAACTGTTGCAGCTGAAAATGAAATAATGGGTACTTTAATCTTACCCTGCCTCACATCTTTTGTTGGTTGTCACTATTCGACGTAACTAATTCTTTTAATAAGCTTCGAGAGGAGTAAGATTTACATTTAAACTTTTTCACTTACCTTCGTTTCTCGTAGTTGCCTCCAGTTCGTCACGTCTAGGGGTTGATTCTTGAGGGTGAAATTATCGACATTGTACGTTCTAAATGACATGACAATGTTTAAGTAAGCCTGCTCCGTAATTTTTGTTTTTGTGATTTTTATTATTTCACATTTTTCTTTATCACTCCGTCTTCATAATTTCCACTTCATTTTCAAAAATTACATTGTTATTGCCAAACATAGAAACAGGTCCGACCACATCAGAGGCATGCCCACTACTCCACGATTCTGCAGTACAAACTATATTTCAAAGAGTTTACAAAACAAAAAGAGTTTACAAACTTTCTTGACTAAAGAAGGAACTTCACCAAGTTATTTCATCACTTTATAAATGAACACCAGAAGTAAATTTAATAATTGGCTTCAGACTGTGTAATTAATAATAGGATTTTTAAGTGTGACAGGTATTTCGTAATTTCAAATGTTTCCAAAAGATGAGTAATTTCATCTGTACACACAGAGGTAGTACACATCGATTCTAACAAAGTAATTTCTTTTTATACATTTTAGCCTGAATCGTGTACAAAATCAAGGGAAATTCCTTTAGTCAAACAGCTAAGTCAATATTAACCTGCACAAGATTTTAAATATATTTGGTATCGGTTACTTCTGTTGAATGAAGGTAATGTTAGAGGAGGGTATCCCATTACAGTGCAATACTGCAAATTTTACGAATACGCACCACCAATTTCTTCAAGTGCTCCATTCTTGCAAATTTAGCACGAAATGGTACTTGATGTGCAGAACAATGAATCCCGTCTAACTACCGTTGTCATATTTTGCAATTTCATTGTCATCTAAAAGTTTAAATTCTTTCTGAATGGTACTACAATGCTGTTTCGCAACAAATAAGACGCATCCATCGCTTACACAAATTGAGAACTCTCAGCAGTCTCTTCTGCTTTTCCCTTCTTTTAAAGTATTGTGACGCTAGATCACTATACTGCATCTTTCTATGCAAACAGCCACTGGAGCTGTGAAATAACTTCATCTACATCTACATCAATACTCCGCAAGCCACCTGACAGTGTGTGACGGAGGATACCATGAATACCTCTATCGGTTCTCCCTTCTGTTCCAGTCTCGTATTGTTCGTGGAAAGAAAGATTGTCGGTATGGCTCTGTGTGACTCTAATCTCTCTGATATTATCCTCATGGTCTCTTCTCGAGATATACGTAGGACGGAGCAATATACTGCTTGACTCCTCGGTGAAGGTATGTTCTCGAAACTTCCACAAAAGCCCGTACCGAGCTACTGAAAGTCTCTCTTGCAGAGTCTTCAAATGGAGTTTACCTACAATCTCCGTAACGCTTTCGCGATTACTAAATGATCCTCTAACGAAGCGCGCTGCTCTCCGTTGGATCTCCTCTGTCTCTTCTGTCAACCCTATCTGGTACGGAACCCACACCGGTGAGCAGTATTCAAGCAGTGGGTGAACAAGTGTACTGTAACCTACTTCCATTGTTTTCGGGCTGCATTTCCGTAGGATTCTTCCAATGAATCTCAGTCTGGCATCTACTTTAAGGACGATTAATTTTATATGGTCATTCCATTTTAAATCACTCCTAATGCCTACTCCCAGATAATTTATGGAATTAACTGTTTCCAGTTGCTGACCTGCTATATTGCAGCTAAATGATAAAGGAGATTTCTTTCTATATATTCGCAGCACATTACACTTGTCTACATTGAGACTCAATTGCCATTCCCTGCATCATGCGTCAATTCGTTGCAGATCCTCCTGCATTTCAGTACAATTTTCCATTGTTACAACCGCTCGATATATACAGCATCATCCGCAAAAAGCCTCAGTGAACTTCCGATGTTATCCACAAGGTCATTTATATGTATATATTTTGAACAGCAACGGTCCTACGACACTCCCCTGAGGCACACCTGTAATCACTCTTTCTTCGGAAGACTTCTCTCCATTGAGAATGACATGCTGCGTTCTGTTATCTGGGAAATCTTCAACGCAATCACGCAATTGGTCTGATAGTCCATATGCTCTTACTTTGTTCATTAAACGACTGTGGGGAACTGTATAAAACGCCTTGCGGAAGTCAAGAAACACTGCATCTGCCTGGGAACGCGTGTCTATGGTCTCGTGGACGAATAGCGCGAGCTGGGTTTCTCACATGAAGAAACAGTGAAGGGTAAACGAATTTGACACCACGATTCTGCCGAACCCAGAGAATTTTGCCGACCGCAAATGCAGCACCGCCTTGTATAATGAAATGTCACGCTTTTCCAGGTACTTGCGAGAAGGACCGAGCAAATCCGAGTGATAGGCCGAGCCTTGGCCCGCAGGCGGTCACACAAGTTGCACGCGCGAGGTTTGGCATGCCGTGGCTTGCCCTATGCTACACACGCTGGAACTACACTTGGAGTTATCGTCTGAGGTGCGATTATGAGTGACAGCAGGAGCACTCCCGTAGTTATCCCCCGCAATCTGAATGCAGATTTTTACGTCTGTCTTGTGATTCAATATCTTGTGCTGCCATTCATGACCAGCATTCCAATAAATGCATTCCAACAGGATAACGCTTGCGCAATTTCTGCTGTTGCAACCCAACGTGTCCTACAGATTGTCGACATGTTGCCTTGACATCTTCTCGCACTCAAGCAGATTTGGGACTTTATAATACGACAACTCTAGCGTCATCCAGAAACAGCATTTACCGTTCCTGTGTTTACCGACCAAGTGCAACAGGCACCCCACAAAATGATGTCCGGCACGTGTGCAACATATTGCATCCACGTTTGCTTGCTCTCATTCAATATTCTGACGGTTACACCGGTTATTAATGTACCAGCATTTCACATATGCAATGGCTTATGTCGCGTTAACATTAACCTGTGATCTTGCAATTTTATTCAGTTAAATATGTTACCTAGAAGCTTGAACGGAAGGGAGGAGGCCAGCATGGTCATTCATTGTGCAGGTAATCTCCTTAAACTGACCAGTACTTAAAGGCCAACAGTTTTCACTCCCATGTACACTAGAAAACGGTACTGAACTCATTGCCGGTTGGTGTGGCCGAGCGGTTCTAGGCGCTTCAGTCTGGAACCGCGCGACCGCTACGGTCGCTGGTTCGAATTCTGTCTGTTGCATGGATGTCCTTAGGTTAGTTAGGTTTAAGTAGTTCTAAGTTCTAGGGGACTGATGACCTCAGATCCCATAGTGCTCAGAGCCATTTGAACTTAACTCATTAGCAAACAGAGCAAAAATTATTTCTGACTACAATCATCTAGAGTCCGAATTTCAGCAGTTTTAGTGGGTGTTTAGAGAACATGGTTACTGCCAGGAAGAAATTGGTGAAGTTTCAAGTGCCTCCGACGAAAGATGCCTCGTGAATCTTCCATACTGTGGATCAACTATTAGCAACATAGGACACTTGCTGAAGAGATTTGGACTGAGACAAGTGTTCCAGCCCACCTGCAGGATAAGAGATATGTTAATGACAACAGAGGTACCCCCTGCGTAGCATTTACAAAGGTTATTCGCACTGTTGCCAAGCGTTATACAAAGCATTCAGGACACATCAAACAAAGGGAACTCGAGATATCGGCCGTGGCTGAACATTGCCTAGAGAATGGGCATAAAATACCAATTGAAGGAACACGAGTTTTGGCTCAAACACAATCTTACTAGGATTCTGTTATCAAAGGGGCAGCCGAAGTTAGAATGAACAAATCTTTTAACAGAGACCACGTGTGCATACTTCGTAGGGCAGGGGGCGTGCTTTGCACATTGAGTGAAAGCAAATACGTAGGCTTCACTCTTGTAGGGATGTAGGAATGGCAGTTTCAAAAGTGGCGCCGGCTGCTTGCCCCGGGGCCAGGGAGATATAGGGCTCAAAAAGCTCAAATGGCTCTGAGCACTATGCGACTTAACTTCCGAGGTCATCAGTCACCTAGAACTTAGAAATAATTAAACCTAACTAACCTAGGATATCACACACATCCGTGCCCGAGGCAGGATTCGAACCTGCGACTGTAGCGGTCGCTCGGCGCCAGTCTGTAGCGCCTAGAACCGCACGGCCACACATATATATGGCCCCTGTAACAAACTTGTGACGTCATACTAGGCGGTTTGTCCGCCACACTTCGCGAACGCTCGTTTCCGTGCAGGGCTAACGGAAAATCAATACTTAATTCAGAAGTTACCCACTAAAAGTCTTAAAGCTGTTGTGTGCTATCGAGAGCTTTCATGCATTTAAAAGCGCAGTCGAGAATTGTTAAACCCCTCTGTAATAGTTGCTCGCTCCCCGCCAGAGACGGCTGCTCTCACTTGTAAGACCTACAATGCCATGTGTTGTGACGTACGCGCCATGGTTTGTGTTTCTCCTGGGCGCCGGCTTGTGCCATGTGACGTTATTCGGTCCCGCGGGGGGCGAAGGGGGGGGGGGGGGATAGGGCTGCTGGGAGCTGCTGAATTTACCTCTCGCGCATGTACGATTCCGGCCCTTTCTGGAAAGTTCCAGGCGCTGCCACTACCCCGACATAAGCAGAACAACATGTTAGCCCTGGAAGTCAGCGTATTCAACTGCTGATGACGATGATGGAGACAGCTATCGAAAGCTCGAGTGTTTTATTCGAAAGTACGCGGCTTGTAAACCGAGAAAAGTGTAGTGAAGGATTGAAGCAGCTGGTTTCCTACTTAGAATCTTCTAAAGAGGAACGCATTCGCCTTTTTTTCGCGCTAGTTCTTCTATGTTTGTACGTTCATACATGCTTGGATCCATCGATCTATCAAAGTTGGGGTGATACGAGATGTTGAAAGCGTCTATCAAATGCTTTATAGAACTTTGTAGAGTTTATTGAGGTTTCGCTTAGTTTAGTGCATGTCATGTAACAGTCCTAACGTAAGTAACAAGACGATATCACTTGAGCTGTCATTGGTGCGGTTGCGTTTCACGAGTACTAATAAATTATCTGTAGAGACGATGTAATTCTCTGAGGAGATCAAGAGCACATGCAGGGAGAGTGGAACAGTCATCGCAGATCAGGTTTGGTTATGACTGAAGGTAGCAGTTGAGATTGTGTGATGCAGGAAATCAGCTTTACGCTGAATTTCATCGGGATTTTTACGGAAGGGGTAGTGGCTTCCGGTTTGGGTATAGACAGTTACAGTAAGCATTCCAATCTGCGTTTGTCAAGGTGGATGATTAAGTTTGGATAGGGCCGCGTTTGTTAGGCAGTGTTATCTGTTGGAGGACATGTAGAAGATCATTCACGTTTGGTTGCAGAACTAATACTGTGGGTGAGCCACAAGGTGTTAGCGGAATAGCTTCAGGGATAGTATCTGTGTCAGATCGGGTGTGGGCAGGGATGTGGATTTCGTGGCATTGAGGTTGTTTATGAAGTAAAAAGACTGCCATTTTTCGGTAGGTGTGCGGGAGTCACAGAATATGTATGTGTTAAAGATTCGTTCTATGTGGATTAATATATCAGAAGGGATTGAGTGGTTAGGGCGGATGTGAATAGTGGAAAGGTTTACTACGAGTTTTGACAGAGAGATGATGAAGATGAAGTGCTCTGAGTTCTATCATTTAGGTGTAGTTGAGGTGTAGAAGAAATATCGGGAACTGGACGATGGTTGCTGTGCCACGGACAATAGGACTGGAATTACCAGTGCGATTTAGGACTTACGGAGACACGTGTATGAAGTGGTGCGTTTGAAAGAAGCTTTCATTTTGGCAAATGAGTAAGATTATGTTTATTGGAGAGGAGGGAACGGGTATATCAGTATAGGTTATTATGACCGGTGTGCTATTTTCAGGCAAACTCGGAGGTGTTTGTGGATTAGCATCAAAAATGGAAGAGGCTTTATTTTGGGAATCGGTCATGCATGTATCCATCTTGAGATGGAAGTTGGCGTGGGAGAAATGGTTATTTACTTGTGGGTTCTTTCTAAAGAGTGCATTTTTCAGACGATTGAGGTAGCGAAACAGTGGCTGGAGGACGGAGGGAGTTTCTTGTATGGACTGTTTAATCAACCATTTGAGTGGGACAGTGCATTCAGGATGTTGGAAAGGGATTTAGACTGACATTTGTTTGGAAAGGCAAGCAGAGATTCGTTGCAGATACGTGGATATTTTAGGATTGGACATTGTTTGTAAGTGTTGCTTGCAGGGAGGCCAGCTGGTCGTTGTAATGGATTCAGCGCTGAGATCGATGTGTTTGCGTCCTAGTTCTAGATGAATATGCAGGATGCTTCCTGCAGTAGACCAAGACCCCTTTTCTCTAAGTTTCTGTGTACTGTCAGGTGATTCTAAAAACATCTTCACTACCTATCGATGTTCACTACTACTTCGAATGCGTTGTGCTTTGCGTGTATAAATTCATGGTAGTGAGTTCAGTTTATTTACACCGAAGAGCCAAAGAAACCTGTACACCTGCCTAATATAGCATAGGGCCTCCGCGAGCACGCCGAAGTGTCGCAACACGACATGGCATGGACTCGAATAATGTCTTAAGTAGTGCTGGAGGGAATTCATACCATTAATCCTGCAGCGCTGTCCATAAATCCGTAAGATCTCTTCTAAACAGCACATTACAAGATATCCCAGCTATGCTCAATAATGTTCATGTCTATGGAGTTTGGTGGTCAGCGGAAATGCTTAAACTCAGAGGATTGCTCCTGGAGCCACTCTGTAGCAATTCTGGACTTTTGGGGTCTCGCATTGTCCACTGCAATTGCCCAAGTCTGTCGGAATGCACAACGGACGTGAATGGATGTAGGTGATCAGACAGGATGCTTTCACCCATCAGAGTCGTATCTGTACGTATTCAACTGCACACACCCCACAGTGACATAACGAACTGTTATAGACAGGTTACTTCAAGGACAGCCACGAGTCAAGTACCCCGTAGTATGCGTTCCACTGCTTCCAACCATAGCCATTTGCAACTTCAGTGCTGGCAAGCGAGAGCTCATTGTAGGGTTGGTGGAGCTCTGTTGTGTTTATTCATCCAAGCCTGGTTTGCCACGGTCCCAGTGATGACTGTGGGTTCGTTAGCAGGAGGCTAGTTGGGGACATACAACCAACGTGCCTGTGTGCTAGACCAAACTAGACTTACACCTGACGTTATGGTCTTGGATGCGAATCCGTAAGCAGGAGCACTCTCCGACAGCACGTTTGTACGTCAATCTGGTGATTCCAATAGTTGAGTTCCAATTCACCGACAGTATGGAGATGATTTCTTACAGTATAAGGCTGTGTTCACACTGCCGGCCGGGCCGAGCCGAGCCTGGCCGGGCCGCCGCCCGCTTCGATATCAAACACATGGTTTTGAATTGCGGTGTTCACACTGGCGGCCGGGCCGCGCCGACACGACGTGAGCCTCCCGGAGCCGAGCCGACGACATTCCGAGTGTTTAATATTGCCGGCGCGAGCCGACCGCAGGCGCGAGCCTGTGGAGCAGCACTACAGCTTCTGCAGTACACGCATCACTCGTCTCCCTTCTGCTTTCATCACAAGTGTGACTGCACACGTCTTTTATTTTAAGATGTTACCTCACATTTCACAATCAGTGAGGAAAAATTACGTTTATTATAATGATACATGCGAAATTACTTTTATTTCATTTATTTAATCTACCGTATTTACATGCATTTACAACGATAGCTTGCCAGCGATCGCGGCATTGCCGCCACTGAATAGTTCGCAGTTACTTGTAAACGGAGACAGATATGAGTGTCACTGAGGGACGGAAATGTGTTCCTACCAGATGATAATGCATTGTAAAGTCATGCTGTGGCAGTTCCTTATCAGTGGAAATAGAACCACTGAGTCAAAGGGCATTATCTCAAAACTCTTCGCCTATCAATCTGTCTATCTTACAAGGTAATGAAAAGAATTCTGTGAGGTCATCAGTGGCTCCATATGATGAACCATGACCACTGCCAAGCGCTGCATCATGAAGAAAAAAGAAGAAACAAGTTGGAAAATTCTGAAGGAGTATTTCTGCGATTCTTCGTTGAAGGCACAGCAAGACATTACCCAAAATGACGAAGCTAATTACTTCCTAATGATTCCCAGGAGTCCCATAAACTCTCTTCCCCTCAGAGGTTAGCGTTTGTGAAATTTAAAATACAAAAGCATGACTACAATTAACTGGAGGTAGCGAATGCTGTACAAAGTTCTACTGCAAACCAAAAATTTTGTACTAACGAATCTTACCTTATCGTTATACACAATTTTTCTTCTGCTGTTATACTTCTGCGAAAATTTGTGTTCTGTTTAGAAATTTTGTCTTGAATGTTCTGCAGCACATACTGAAATGTATTATGATTCATTCTGTAATTAGAATAAAATTTTTCAGGATAGTTTTTAAGTTCTTCATATAAAGAAAAAAACTCTCCTAAATGTCTGTCGCTATTCATAGGATGAATCCATAACCTCCTAGTTCTTCTGTACTTCAAAACTCGACGAGTTACTGCAGAGTCAAAACAATACCAATAAAAGAGTGAAGACATCGTTCTACACGACAGCACAGACTAGCTAAAGGCGAGCAACTGTTGACTGCAGCTGCGTTTTCTACTGACTTGCTTGTCAGCTGTCGAAGGGTGGAGATCTTTTTAAATTTATTTATTTGGCCTCCCGCCAGCCATTTAGCCAAAGAGTGGGGATTACCTTGACAGTGCAGCGCAACCCGCCAAGGAAGAAAAAAAAAAAAAACAATGAAGAACAAGGAAACACACATCTGTGCCGATCTACAGTAGTTTCATTAACTCTCCATTATTTTTTCTGTCAAAGTAGACAACGAGACTACAGAATTGCGCTTCAGTTATCTTTTAGTTCGAAATACGAAATGTACATCATACTAATTGTAGGATGCTGATGACAAATAATTGTTTGTCTTTTGTGATGCAACGTGTGGGCAATTATAAAAGCATAGCAGATGATTGTCCAGTAGCCGAGGGAAAAATTCTTATACATTTGGATTTATCTAGAGAATGAGACCATTAAAAAAATAAGAGGGACCGGCACTAGGTCTGCGCTGATCACTAGTGATTAGTTTTTTTCTGTCCTGCATTATATGGCTACACTAAACCAAGCTGTAACCGCGCGAACTCCGTGGCTTGCGGACGCGGCACTGACGCCACTGAATAGCTCGCATTACTTGAGACCAGAGACAGATACCAGTATCATTATCATTTCAAAAACTTTTTGGTACTTTTAGCTACATTTCATTCCCAACAACGTATGGTCTAAAACTGATCTAACAGTAAGCTACCCGCTACATAAATTTTTCACTACAAAATTTGTAAATCAAGTGCACAACGTTGACAAATAGCATCATTTCACAATGTTAAGAAATATGGAAAGATAAATGATTCAATACGAAGCTAAGATGTTGCACTACCACCTGTACAAAAATCAGATTCTTTAGCCGCATACTTTCTTCAAAATCGGTTGGGAAGCGTTTCGAAACTAAGAAATCACGCGAAACGAGAAGTAGACTTTTTCTTTTTTCACGACGTAAGTAACGCTTTTAAGGAAAAAATAAGTTCATAAAACGATGTGGCGAAGTCTTATATACCGCTAAGAATTTTTAAAACATGAAAATCGGAGAAGTGGATTTTCCCCCATTTCGCCGTCCCGGCTCGGCGCGGCGCGCAATGTGAATGCACTACTCGTCGGCCTGAGCTGGCTAGGCACGAGCCGAGCCAGCACGCGTCAGCCCGGCCCTGCCCGGCCGGCAGTGTGAACGCAGCCTAACGCTCGACCACATACCGCTGTTGTAACCCAATATGCTCAACAGATTGCCGCCATGTTACATTGGCGTGCTCGACCACCATATGCTCTTACCGAGCACGTGGAGGGACAGGTCATCTACAACCAGCATTAACTGTCTGTGTATTGACTGACCAAGTGCTACAGGCATCCCAGAAACTGACATGTGGCACATTGTAACCTTTCGCGAATAAATAAAAAATAAAAATTATCAAATTTGGATTATTAAATTCTGATGTATGATAACTGATAAATCTTAACTCATGAAAAACATAAATTTTGACGCAAGCAGCGCTACACCATGGCCCTGTGAAATCACTCTGAAACTGTCCATGAGAAATAAACTGAAAAATTCTTACCTCGTAATGGTGTCGCTGGATAATGCTGTCTATATATCTGCTCGTAAATGTCACAACTTAGTGCAACGCTGGCCTACCTACTAATACTGCATAACATTTGCCTGAGATCTAAATTACTTGAACAACTGAGTGTACTTAGTGACACAGCTGCACATGTAGTCGTCTGATTACTAAAGAGCACATGACTATGATCTGACAAAAATTCTCGAACATTTTAATTTAGATAAATGACTGGATCGAGACTGGCAATGACTGAAGGGGAAATTATACTTTTATAGTTGACTGGCAAAAACAATTATATTCCGAAAAATTTTTACGTTATTGATAAAGATCTACAATCCATTACACGGGAAAATCTGGGTCAACTGGTGCTGACGAATCACAAAAGAAATGATTGAAACAAATTCATATTAACATCTCAGACAAGTAACTTAACTACGTGCACCCCAATAAAAATAATAAAATTCACCTTACAATAGAATGGTGACTTAATTATACTGTTGATTTTTCATAATATTAACAATTATTCATTTGTTCATCATCATCTCATTCCATGGTATCATTTAGCTCTGCAGCTGATCACAATTATTATTCAGTTCCATATAATAAAATTTTACAATTTGTTCTGCACTGTGACTTTAACAACTACTAACTATAAACTGCGCTATACCAGCGACAGACTAGAACTACACTGTAGCAGCGAGCGACTGTAACTGCGACAGAGACTGCTCTGACCTGCGACTCTACTACAGCTCTCTCTTAATAGTGGCAAAGATATTTTACGTCTCAGGCAGCGCCTGTGAATTGTCGTTCTAGCAAGTGAGCTATACATCGAGATTACATTTGCTCCACGCAGGTTGGTGAACCCCTTATAACATCTACCACATAATGCGTGCTGCTTTGCGTACGTGCATTCAATATTCTGGCAGTTACATAGGTTATTAATGTCCCAGAAATTCATATTTGCTAGGCTTATCGCGTGCTTCGATTAACCTGTGATGTTGCAACGTTCACTTAAATATGTTATGCAACAAATGTATTCCAGTACTTTCATTACTCTACATTAATCATGCTTTGATGTGGCGATTTTTTTCCATCAGTGTATTTCATGGTTGAAAGGGACATATTCTCTAATATTGCTGATGTTGCTTTAAGCTTGTTGACCAAGTTATTAAATTACGCCCGGCTGTTAGTAGGAGTTGAGAGATGATTGTTTGCTTTATTACAGTTGAGTAAAATGCTATTTGCATCGTGTTATTATAATTGTGTGTGAGCTCATCTGTAAGTAATATTAACTGGGTATTTTTGCTAGTCTAAACTTTCTAACAGACAGAGTTTTTGTGGGGTAATTAGTATTATTTTAAGGGAAAGTTCATTGCGTGTTGGAAATGCAATAATTATAACGTGTTTCAAAATATTGTATCACACCCATTTCTGTCTAGTCCTTCCACTCACAGGGTCTGTTACAATCTGCTTGTTCCATTGTCCTCTAGGTGCTCGTTTCTTGTACATCTAAAATAATTAAGCAGTTTATACAATATATGCCTCTGTAGCACAGTCTGCCTCAAGGACAGATTCTCTAATATTAGGAAAGAGGAATACACGAGAACTACATCATCTTTCTTCCGCAAATTTCCGGAGCGTCTCTGTTACTCTGTCGTATGGGTTATACCGAGCTGTTACGACAATGGCAGCTTGTATCCGAAATGGTTGGTCGTTACGATCAAACTTTCGCTACTTTAGAGGACCCCTCCGGAAAAGGAGTTCTCATACGACAATAGAACTTTGCGGAAACATTTGTAAGGGCATGCAAAAGAGAAAATAAGAATAAACCATGGAAAGAAACACATTTTACTTTCCATAGGAGCGGATAAAATTTGTTAATTGCGTACCATGTTTACGTCCAGGTTACAAGCGTTGCACCATTGGCAATCATCTTCTTTCATAACAACCTGAAACCGCACTAGAGGTACCACTTTACAATTGTTCGCAGCACTTACCGAACGCCGAACTATCGAATGGTCAGCTGTGCTGACGCAGCTCGTGTGATGCTTGAAATTCGAACATTGTGTCAGCTTTCTCAGATATGGTAATGACAATTTCTTCAACAATTTATGGTGCAACTGGCCCTCGGCCTCTGCCAGGAGCAATTCCGAAATAGCCACTAAATTCGAGCTTCCAAATCATTTTCTTCAAACCCGATGCAGAAAGAGTACTTCTCTGTATGCCTTTAATGACGGATACTCGCGAAGAGCAGCACCTCCGTTGGTGTTGTTTTGATAAAACGGCTTTACGAAGAAAATAGTGCCCACCTTACCCAGACCCATGTTAACCGTGTGCAACTGTAATGCACATGGGTGCTAGGATTTCAACCCTACGCCGCCGTACCAGTGACGGAGCAAGTCATGACATTAACATTAATAACAACACAAATCCTGTTGTATAGTCTGAACATCATTCCTATTTATCTGGGTACTCACACTGTGGATGCTTTTCCGTTAGCAATTGACAACACTTTTCACACCCATCTTATTGTTAGGCAGGGGGAACTTCAGTTCATTATTGATACGCTATACCGTAGTGGGGTTGTATTTTTGCTATTATATCATCATCAATATCGTCACCATCATCATCATCATCATCATCATCATCATCCAATTGGATTATGTGACCTCTTTGAGTAGACGTTTAAGGATCGCGGCAGCTTCTTCCATTTCCGCCAATTTTGACGTTGCCACTTTAGTTCGGCTATTTTTTTAAGTCTCGGTCTCACCTATCCGAAGCTCTTCCTCTTGATCTATTTTGGTAAATTCGGTTCCAATCTAGTGCTTATTTAGACCACCAGCCATCTTTTGTTCGAGCGAGATGGAAAGCCCACTGCCATTTCAAGGTATTCACACTTTCTACTATGATACTGACCTTTGTTGTCTGCATGATATCAACGCTTTCTTTATGTCTTTCCTCCTGTAGACCAACATTGATATTTCCATTCCTGTTTGGGCTACTATTAGTTTCTGATAATGAACTCATTTAACGTCCATGTCTCACAGCATTATTTATTACTGGCACTCAGCATTGGTCAAAAACTGTTTTCTTCAGCTCGTCCGACATCTAGGACTTCAAATCTGTTGTACAACTCTTTAATACAAGCCTGTTCTATTCCTTGTCCTGAAACAGCCTTAAACACAGCTGGGTGACTTATCGAATCGAATGCTACTTCAGAATCCGTGAGGGCAATGCAAAGAGGTAGATGGTACTCATCTGTTGTACTAATAGTTTCGCCTAGAGTGAGGATATGATCAGTTGCACTAACCCTTGGAACGCAGCTAGTTCATTCGGTTCGGCCAATTCAAGTTTAGTGCTCATCTGCTCGTCAAATTCCAGTAAACTCTTTGTATGCCGGCCGGTGTGGCCGAACGGTTGTAGGCGCTTGAGTTTGGAACCGCACGACCGCTACGGTCGCAGGTTCGAGTCCTGCCTCGGGCATGGATGTGTGTCATGTCCTTAGCTTAGTTAGGTTTAAGTAGTTCTAGGGGACTGACGCCTCAGAAGTTAAGTCCCATAGTGCTCAGAGACATTTGAACCAAACTCTTTGTACAGTATGGATAGAAGAGTTATAGCACGATAATTCTCTATATTTTCAGTATTACTTTTCTTATGCATTTGGATTATTTTGGCTTTATTCCAATCTCTTGGTATATATATGTTCCGCTGCTTCTATTTCACTACGCCTATTTTGGCTGCTGTTGCAATTGCAGCCGAGTTAGGCTAAGTGTAATTCAAACAGCGGACTTGGATATATCAAAGCTAGAAGATTCATTCTGGTGGAAACGTGTCAAGCAAGCAGGCACGTATTCCTCCGAGAAGCACTTGTGCTTCCTACAGCCAACTGGGCGAGTTTGAAAGGGGTCAAATTGTGAGTTTCCGAGTGGAGGGATGATCCTTTCGGGTACTTGCTACACAAGTTGGACGTGTTGCGTCACTTGTACAACAACACTGGTATGAACAGTCACGCAAACGTTCTCACATGCGTAGAAAAGGTTCTGGACGTCCAGGCTGCAAAGATGCCCGCCAACATCGTCGTATTGAAAGCAGTGGCGGTTTTGGCACCGCACACGTCTAGCCTGTCTTCCACTCATACCACAGATCGACGTTGACGGCTCGACTCGTGTCGTCAGAGGACCGATTTGAAGATGGAATGGCGCACCGTGGTCCTAAGCCATTAAAGGAGATTCAGCCGGCACACAAGTAGTAGTCTTTTGCGCGTGCGAAGTAGACCTGCTGAGTGCAGTCCCGTAGAGCGCTTTCGTCCAAGGGACGCTGGCCCCACCTAAGGCCTTGTGGTCTTGGGTTCGATGAGCTACAACCTTCGTTCACCTTTGGTGTTTCTGGAGGGGAAGCTAACCAGCACTCCGTACTTGCAGAATGTTGTTAGACCCATTACTTTGCTGTTTTTGAAACAGGAAGTTGATATGTTGTTCCAACAGGGTAGTGCATGCCCACACAGTGACCGTGAAAGTCGACGTGTTCTGCAAGACCTTCATCAACTTCCCTGGTAAGCAGAATTCTCCGAACTGGTCTCCAACCGAACACGTGTATTATGTGATGGGACGAGAAGTGACTCTTGCGACCAGTCAACAAATGGCGCTCACTGAACTACGTGAACAGTTCGAGCATGAGTAGCATAACGTATCCCAGGACAATATTAGCCATCTGTAGAATCGACTGGACTCAGCGCCTGCATTGCCAAATTGGCAAATTGGTTACACATGTATCATTCAAATTATTTTCCATCGCTGGCCACTACTTTCTCCCATCTGTAGGGCAGCGTACGTACGAATCCCGCGTCGAAAAAAAAAATGGTTCATCTTTTGAAGCGATCCACCAGTCGATCCAATTTGTGACTTCCTCATGAGATCGGAAGTGTTGGGTCAAATGGTTCAAATGGCTCTGAGCACTATGGGACAACATCTATGGTCATCAGTCCCCTAGAACTTATAACTACTTAAACCTAACTAACCTAAGGACATCACACAACACCCAGCCTTTACGAGGCAGAGAAAATCTCTGACCCCGCCGGGAATCGAACCCGGGAACCCGGGCGTGGGAAGCGAGAACGCTACCGCACGACCACGAGATGCGGGCGGAAGTGTTGGTCAGCAAGGGCTTGCGCCATTGATCTAAACAGGTAATAGTCAGAGAGAGCAATGTCTGGATAATACGGCGGGTGTGGTAGGGCTTCCCATTTTAATATTTCCAAGTATGTTTTGACCTCTTTTGCAACGTGGGGTCGAGCGTTGTCGTGTTGCAAAAACTCTATATCGTGCCTCTCGCTGTATTGCGCAGTTTGTGTTTTAAGCTCTGCTCAAACGCATAAATTTCGTTCGATAACGAGCAGCTGTAATTGTTTCACTCGGTTTTAATTCCTCGTAGTACGTGACGCCGAGCTGGTCCCACCAAATGCTGAGAATAATCTTGGAGCCATGAATATTGGGATTGGCCGTCGACGTGGAAGCATGGCCGGGATATCCCCATGATTTTTAGCGTTTAGGGCTACCGTAATAAACCAATTTCTCGTCCTGAGTCACAATGCGATGCAGAAATGCCTTCCGTTCTTGCCCCTGAAGCAACTGTTCACAAACACACAAACGCCGTTCAACGTCTCTTGGTTTCAGCTCATACGGGACCCAAGTTCCTTCTTTCTGAATCATGCCCATAGCCTTGATACGTTTTTAAATGGCTTGCTGTGTCACTCAGACTAATCGTGCCGATTCTTCTTGAGTTTGACGCGAGTCTTCATTCAACAATGTCTCCAAATCTTCATCTTCGAAAACATTCTCCTTACCATACGTATTTGAGAGCATTCAATGAGACTCAGCCGCTATTTTCTTCATATTGAAACTAAACAGTAACACCTCCCACAAATGACGAGAATTAAACTGAAATTTTCGTTCAAGAACAATTTTATGATGCAGACACAAATCGACTAATGTTTGAATGAGGTCATGTTGACCGAGGTCCAAGCTAACTGCCTGACGTCTGCGATCCATTTCTTTCAACTGCTAGTTACCGTTGTCGCCACCTATCCGCAGACGGCGGAAGCAAAGTTGTACACCTTATATATATAAGACCAGAGTCAATTTTGAAGAAGAAAGTAATGTATACTCGTGTTGTTAAATGTAATTTTGCAGATTCTTAGAAATGAGTTCCAACAAACATTTCAACAACTCGAATCTACTCTACTATATTCCTTGTAGTTACATAATTGTTAGGAAAGAAGGCAGAACATTAATATCTTCGTGGAAAATGTCCTATAGGAATATTTTGGTAAAAGGCTTGGTGATGAAGACAAAAGCTGCGAACCGCATAAGGTATGTTATGCATGTGTTGAGGGACTCAGCCTTTGGAAACATGGAAAGAGGAAATCAATACCCTTTGTAGTACCCATGAGTTGCAGGGGGCCCCTAAATCATGTACGTGAATGTATATGTTTTCATATGTTTGTATGATTAACAGTGTAACTCATAATGCCAAAAGTAAGCAGGATACCGAATATTGAAAATTCCACTAACCATTTTTGAAGACTTACAACAGGAGAGAGGCTCGGAAAAAGAGTACGATGATGATGATGACTACATGATGGAAGTAAATTCTGCACCACTGTTATTTACTCAAAACAACTAAATGGTTGTATTCGTGACTTGGATCTGTTAAACCACGCTACTGATTTTCTTGGGTCAAGACTGAGGGTAAAATCATCTTCGTGAATTGAAATTGAAACAGAATGCCACTGATTTCCTTGGGACAATACTGAAAGCAAAATAATTTTCTACTACCCGAGGCATCATTCTCTTGGTACAGAGACAAGGAATAGCAAGAATAAAATTCAAACGGAGGAATAAAACGGCCAAATGGTAGCACATTATTGTTCAGTAGATCGACCTAAGTTGCCACATCCCTATGGATGCTTTCATCACAATGAAATTTTAAAATTTCTGTAAATTAATACGAGGGCAGTTCAATGAGTAATGCAACACATTTTTTTTCTCGGCTAATTTTGGTTGAAAAAACGGGATATTTCTTGTGGAATATTTTCAAACACTCCAGCTTCGTCTCGTATAGTCTCATTGACTTCCGACAGGTGGCAGCGCTGTACGGAGCTGTTAAAATGGTGTCTGTAACGGATGTGCGTCGCAAACAACGGGCAGTGATCGAGTTTCTTTTGGCGGAAAACCAGGGCATCTCAGATATTCATAGGCGCTTGCAGAATGTCTACGGTGATCTGGCAGTGGACAAAAGCACAGTGAGTCGTTGGGCAAAGCGTGTGTCATCATCGCCGCAAGGTCAAGCAAGACTGACTGATCTCCCGCGTGCGGGCCGGCCGTGCACAGCTGTGACTCCTGCAATGGCGGAGCGTGCGAACACACTCGTTCGAGATGATCGACGGATCACCATCAAACAACTCAGTGCTCAACTTGACATCTCTGTTGGTAGTGCTGTCACAATTGTTCACCAGTTGGGATATTCAAAGGTTTGTTCCCGCTGGGTCCCTCGTTGTCTAACCGAACACCATAAAGAGCAAAGGAGAACCATCTGTGCAGAATTGCTTGCTCGTCATGTGGCTGAGGGTGACAATTTCTTGTCAAAGATTGTTACAGGCGATGAAACATGGGTTCATCACTTCGAACCTGAAATAAAACGCAATCAATGGAGTGGCGCCACACCCACTCCCCTACCAAGAAAAAGTTTAAAGCCATACCCTCAGCCGGTAAAGTCATGGTTACAGTCTTCTGGGACGCTGAAGGGGTTATTCTGTTCGATGTCCTTCCCCATGGTCAAACGATCAACTCTGAAGTGTATTGTGCTACTCTTCAGAAATTGAAGAAACGACTTCAGCGTGTTCGTAGGCACAAAAGTCTGAACGAACTTCTCCTTCTTCATGACAACGCAAGACCTCACACAAGTCTTCGCACCCGAGAGGAGCTCACAAAACTTCAGTGGACTGTTCTTCCTCATGCACCCTACAGCCCCGATCTCGCACCGTCGGATTTCCATATGTTTGGCCCAATGAAGGACGCAATCTGTGGGAGGCACTACGCGGATGATGAAGAAGTTATTGATGCAGTACGACGTTGGCTCCGACATCGACCAGTGGAATGGTACCATGGAGGCATACAGGCCCTCATTTCAAGGTGGCGTAAGGCCGTAGCATTGAATGGAGATTACGTTGAAAAATTTTTTGCAAGTTATTCTTAGTAGAAAAGGCAGCTTTGTAGCCATATGTTTTAATTAATAGACGACAAATTCTATAAGAAATAGAGCCTAACAGTGGAATTCAAAAAACTTTTTTTTTGCTCTTTACGGTCAGAGACAGCACTGATGCGTAAAGTACTCATTTCAGCGTCAGTAATAACTTTCAAAATGTTTTCAACTAGTGAGAGATCATAACCGTTATTAACTGCAATAATACAATAGATTTTGCTAAATTCATCTCATCATTAAACTTGTCTGGTGACAAAGGTACAGAAACTGCACGATGAACAGATGAATGGAGAAATGTTTGCTAAGGCAATGATGGTGCATTGAACTAACGGCACAATCTGATCTGTGTTAGTGGCCTTTCGAACGTAAGCCATTGGGCCGACCAGTCTGATGTTGTTGCTTTCAAGTTACCGAAGGATTGAACTGTTTTGACGTGAGTATGTCTGCTTTAAATTTGTACTACTGCCTTCTAGCAACGTAACTTTACCTAGGAACCACTCTATGTTATGACTTTCTTTATCTTGGTTAATGTTTTGTGTCAATCTCTTTCTTTGCGTGTTATTTTGCAGGACTTTTAAGATATCATTCCGATGAGGACATTCGTAGAGATGTATCAAACCTATGTCAGTGTACTAAACAGTTATTTGTAACCGGTTGGCTTTGTTATTTCTCTGTTCAAAGTTAGATGCGATTGCTGAAAGACAAATTTTAAGATTTCTACTGTCGAACGTATCCAAGACCGTACCAAAGTATAAGACCAGAAGAAGAAAATTATTAAACACAGTATTGGCTATTAATTTTAATAAATATTGACTTTTCTTAAATTACGTTAAATCCTATCTTAATAATGACAGGGCACGAACGATCCAGACATTTTCCTGTACCTATTACGGAACGTTATTTCTGAAAAAAATTGTTCTTCTTTAAAATGAAGAGGCGTATGTTTCTTTTTATTTTGAGCTCATTTATTTCGCATATATTTTAATTTTCAAATGGATGCAACTTGAAATTTTATCGACGACGGGATAGACAACGATAAAAATCGTACTGCTAAAAGACCAAGAAAAAACTGACGAAAGAGTATCTTACCCGTAGAAATCTTTCAATAGTAATTTTCAGTGGTCTGAGCATAAATTTTTTAACAGAATTCTGAATAAGATGAAATGGATTTTGCTTCACAAGAAACTGCCTTGTTTGATAAAGGGGCCAGACAAAAATGTTGCGTAAAGTATCATTGTTAATCTTAAAATAGGCCTCGATAACATGAAAATGGTCGCTTCTCGACGAACGACAGTTGCTCATGATGTATGTTATATTTTTTTAGAAACATGTAGTTAACAACTCCTGCCAGTAAGACTGTGATGAAAAATTGGTTTAAAATATTAGTGTCAAGCTAAAAGAAAACAACGACCTTATAGCGAGATCTGACAAAGGGAATGCTGGAATGCTGTAATCGTTGCTGCTCAGAACGGGTACTGTGGTAAATCATGCCCTTTATCATTGTGAGGAGTATAGAGGCGAGGGGTGCACCGGGACTCAGCCCAGTTTACTGCTACCAACGCCATTTCATCATAATGTGCCTGTAAGTGACATACAAAGGGTTGCACATTAATCTAAGAATGAAATTTTAGTTAAAACAACGTTTCCAAGCTTCGTCAGTGTGTGCTTCAGTATGTTAATGTTAAAATTACAAGATCTCATAATGATCAAATGAATGTGTTTCGATAAATATATTATTTTAGGAAAAAATAAGTGGCGCTAAATAGTGAAGGTAAAAAGCGACAAACTGTTCACAATTTGCAAATGTACGTCACATTCAAAAGTTACGAATCTCAACCTGATCAGGACAATATTTTTGTCAAAATTGGCGTTTTTACGAAAAACTGAACGTGCTAAATGTTGGAAAATTCGTATGTAGCCTCAATTTGATCAAAACCCTTATATCTCTGACACCAATAAGCTACCTCTGTAAGTTTTGAACTTATTTACTAAAAACCAAATTTTGAACGAAAATACCCTTATTCATAATAGATTAAATAACATTTGTATTTGTTGGGAGAAAGCTGTAATTGCAGCTCTTGATGCCATTCAATAAATAATACAGCTCTACCTATTTTTAAGTCTATTGTAAATAACAATCAAATGGTTCAAATGGCTCTGAGCACTATGGCACTTAGCTTCTGAGGTCATCAGTCATCTACAACTACGTAAACGTAACTAACCTAAGGACATCACACACACACCCATGCCAGAGGCAGGATTCGAACCTACGTCCGTAGCGGTCGCGCGGTTCAAGACTGTAGCGCCTAGAACCTCTCGGCCACTCTGGCCGGCAAATAAAAATCATTACAAGCTGTCTTAAAAGAGGCAGTTCCGAGATCATGTCCTACTGTCAGTTCCACTCTGAAAATTCTAGTCGCAAAGTTTATGTCAGGTTGAGCTAAAACTTTTTCAGTAACTAAATCCGACCTAACTCTAATTGCATAAAAATTAAGAAGCTTGTAAATTGTTAAATGATACAGACGTTACATTTGTTGGAGAAAGGGGTCATTTAGATGCTGCTACAAGTGCCTAGATCGGTTGAAAGCACTTGTTCCGTTCGGCCGCCCGCTTCGCCCATATATAAAAACAGTCAAAGAGGCAGTAGCAAGCACCGATATATCTCTCTGTCTGCGTCAGTCAACCGCATGTGGGCGCTGTGCCTCGAAAGACGTCACAGTCAGGCAGCTACCAAAAGCATTTTTGGTAAAAGTAGGAAGTGAACTCGTGTGGACTGTACACCCTCCTGGATCAGTTAGATTTCACAGAAACAACTGTTTGTGAGCTCCCTGTAGTGTTTACAAAACCACATGGCAAGTGGCGAGATTGTTTTCCATGTCTAAGGCGAGCAATTAACTTTCTCTTATTTGCTGTCAGGGCGATAGACTATTTTACTTGGAACTTCCCGTAGAAGTAGCGTCTGAACTGTTACGAATCCTATTACCGATAGAGACATTATTATTACTATTAGGAATCTTATTATATTCTGTGCGTGTGGACGTATACTGAATATACTGATCAGTTAAAACTCAAAAATTATTTGTAGTCATTGTTCCTGATCCCACTGAATAAACAGTAAGTAGAGAAATTTTCTTTCAGTGATCACAATGAGTAATGTGGACTTGCAGACTGGAAATTATGGTCGGTATGTTCTCCATCACTTTGTGGCGGACCGCAAAAATAGTTTTCACGTTCTTCTAAGGGACAAATGTAGGCGTAAAGCACGCACCGACGATTGAAGTGCCTGTTATACCGAAAACCATCGACCATTTAGATTATTTACCCGTCACCCCCCCCCCCCCCCCACTCCCAATAATGTGTTTAAAACATTACAATTTTTTGAAGAGAACAATGTTTGGCTGATAGAAGAAGATCCAATCCCCATGATACGAAAAGAAATTAGGCTCGCCATGAATAGCGCAAGACATTTGCTGAAACCTTTTCACAAGAAACGTCTTATAGATATCAATACACAATATCCTTCACAATAAAATAAAAAAGTTGTTGTTTTTGGAAATTATTATGCTGTCGGCAATAGCCAGAAGCTAGTCACTAAAATCAAAGACATACAGTTAACTCCGGATACTAAATGTTTTTCACTAAATGTTACGAGCCTATATAGTAATGTACCCATTCAAATAATTATTGACGTCGTTGTTAAGAACCTGCGTACTTTCGAAAAAGATATCTCTGATGAGCAAATCACTCCCCTAATTCGTTTTCTAAGAATAGTAATCATGTACAGCTGTTCTGGTTTCAGTTGTAAACTATAACATCAGCCTGATGGCCCGGCAACGGGTAGTCTACCGTGGCAGACAATTTCATTAATTCACTGGAAGAAAACGTCTTCATTAATTGTTCATCTAATGATCTGTGTATTTCGTCACATTCTCAGTATGTAGACGACGTTTTAATCATATACAGTGGGTCTCGGAATATAATGAGTAATTTTTTCGAATTTTTAACAGCAGTAAAAAAAAATTAGCTTCACTTGTGAATTAGAAAATAATGATATTCAGCTGCATTACTTAGACCTTAGTATTGCCATTTACGACGACAGACTTTGCTTCGCTATCTTTCGAAAAGCCACTAACACAGATCAAACTGTGCCATTATTTCAATGCACCCTCATTCCAATAAGAAACATTTTTCCATTCTTCCGTTCATCGTGCAGTTTCTGTACCTTTGTCACCAGACAAGCTTATTGACGAGATGAATTTAGCAAAATCTACTGCTGTTAATAACTTTTATGATCCCTCGTTATTTGAAAACATCTTCAAACCTACTACTTTAGGCATCAGTGTTGTCTTTGACAGTAATGTGCGTAAAAAAGTTTTTTCATTACGAATTTTAGACCCTATTTCTTACAAAACTCGTCGCCTTCTAGTTAAAAAATATGAATGCAGAGCTGCCTTTTCTAGTAAGAATAAGTGACCTGTTTACTGTATGAGATAAACTGGAAGGTCTTCCAGCGTCAGGTAAAAGGAACATTTATTGTAAAAAAGAACACTAATGTACACATTTCCGCTTTTGCTGATCATCAGTTAGTTTCCGGTCACGAGCCGAAAAGTGTTGAAGAAATTTCCATTTTACGCAAAGAAAAGAAAGGTCACAGTTTCGATGAACTCGAAGAGCTGGAGATTTTCAAGCATATTTCTAAGAATGATAGCCTTATACTCAACGAAGAGTTACAATTAAGTTATAATTTTTTTCAATGGCTTTAACCAGCTACTCGCCGAATTTTGATTCCTTAATTTTTTTACTATGTTTTCCTGCTTTTAGTTCTGAGACAACTTTTTTTTTTTTTTTTTACTGTGCAGTTGTTTGTGTAAGTATTCTAGAATGTACTGTGCTTTACGTAAGGGGCATTTCCATAAAGCACAATAACGGCTCTTAGTTGTAATTGTGGGGTGGCTCTGAGCACTATGGGACTTAACATCGGAGGTCATCAGTCCCCTAGAACTTAGAATTACTTAAACCTAACGAACCTAAGGACATCACACACATCCATGCCCGAGGCTGGATTCCAACCTGCGACCGTAGCGGCCGCGCAGTTCCAGACTGAAGCGCCTAGAACCGCTCGGCCACACCGGCCGGCCTTGTTGGAATTCATTTATCTGACTACTTAGTATACATAATAATATAAGTCAATGTCTGTGCTCCATAGGCGGCACAATTTCTGTCTTGTTTTCGTCTCAGCAAAGTGAGTCAGTGGGCCGATCGGTCTGATAATGTTTTATGCAACAAAAGCTGTGTCGTTTTAAATATTTAATTTTGACATTAGCTTCTTTGCTCTGAACTTTGACTATTGCCTTCTTGCAATATAACTTCACGTAAATAACCTTCCTATGTTACGACTTTTTTCATCTTGGTTAATATCTCTGTCAAACTTATTTTTCTATATATTATTTGAGAGGACCTTTAAAATTTCATACTGTTGAAGACATCCTTAGAGGTGACGAATCCTAGAGCAATATACTAAAGAATTATTTGGAAGTTATATACGTTTGCTGAAACACTGCTGTGTTGAAACCCGTAAGACTAACGAAATTCCTTAAGCAGATGATATGTTTTGTTTTCATTTTTTTCTGTTTTGAATTTCTTTAAAGTCACTTATAATCCATGTCAGCGGGGTCTGTTTATACGCATGTAAAAACGGGGCCAGAAAGGCGTACTTTTCGATAATGGAAAGTTTCTTGGCTCAGTTGCTGCTGTCCATTCAGTACATCATGAGGATACGTAATGAAACCTTAAAGCTATGTTGAAATACGTGAACTGTGAAAAATATTCTTCTACGCCATTTGGGGATTTGCAAATTGTTAGCACGTTACTTAATCAACAATTTAGATATACGGAAATACCGTGTATCGCTTGTCAGTGAGACTGCCGAGCCAAAGACAAGCATTGGAAGGTAATTAACTGATTCGGAAGACAAATCCTCCGGACCAACTCACAGAGTATAATAAATCGATCTGTTGTTCAACCAAGAAAAATACTCCGACCTACTCTTCACATCAAACTTGGATTAATGATACTGTTCGATAAAGCGCTTCCTGAAGATGATGACGTGTAATCCGTAACAAGATTTCCAAAAGACTTAAAAAGCGATCTTTGTGGGCCCGCAAATGAGAAATTTAACTAACGGAAGATTGTTTAAATAAACCAGAGAAACGAAGACTTGGGTCTCATTTAAGGATGCAGTGGCCACCGTTCTGGACAACAGTAAACATGCATGATATAAAACCATGGTCAAAATACTGTTGCAGAATATTCCCGTAAAGGTAAATTTTCATACACGTGTGTGGTTTTGCAACAGTCTCTACCATTTTTAAGTGAACATTTTCTATTGTGTAATCTGACGTTACGCGTAGTGATTCCATACAATGTTAAAAAATAAGCAAAGCCTTTTTAATGTTATTAAAAAATTCTGTGTTAGAAAAATGTGATTATAGCTGAAACTTCAGACGTCGTTCGTACAAAAATCTGGCGTGATTCAGAAAAACCAAAATCAGATTTGTAATCGGAAAGGAATACTTAACTATGTGCTTACTGTTTTAAAATAATCGTTCTAAAATTTCCAAATGCTGCGTAGTCTTATTTGTATAATGTGAAGTGGTAAAGACGTTCACCTCTAATTTTGTAACTGATCGGCTTCTCTTCGTTTTCCTATGATCATTCGCTTATGCACGTTTAAAAAGGACTGCCATTTACTGCAGTGGTAATTTTGTCATGTGGTTTTTATGGTATTTTCTTATATATTATAGGATCGGTGCCTTCATTTAGTCAACGCATCGTCAGGGTACAATATTGTAGTGCTGGTGCCACTATTTAATAAATTATTTGTCTATATTGATAATATCGAAGGTCCTATTACGCTCTTTTGAGACACTCCGTCCTATAGTATTTTACTTACTAATTTAGAACGGAACTCGATGCAGAATGCAAATTAGGAAATCTATAGAAAACTGTTCTCCTAAATCTGTTATTTGGAACATACTGTGTGTAAATGAAACAAGCTCCTTTCTCGGATAGAGCAACGCTGATTATTTGAGGACAGTTAATTTTCGTCGAGAATGGTCATAACATTTCAGTCTTGAGTGTTCTCTGGGACTCTTGGATCGCTCGCCGGGAACGTAAAACAATAGCAATATTCAACTGTAATTCCGTGAATCCATTGTTTTATCCCTACTGTTAATGCTTGTATCCTTAACTCATTAGCCAAAATGCTGCTGTATTCGCTGCGGAGGAGATACTCCGTTAATTTGAGCGGAGGAAGGAATTTATTGCGCATAGTATTGTTTGCAAATGTAATGGGAATCCAGTAAGATCCTCGTGCACCAGAGTTATGAAAAGCGTTACTTGTTTGTCAGTACCGAGAATGATTTTCTTTGTCTGGCACGTCTGTCTGTCCGACTGTTATAAACCCTTTTTCTCAGGACGAGTGGACATATCGTGCTGAAATTTATATCACATACTCAGAAATAAGGTCTGTTACGGTGTGAAACAATTAAGCTTCCAAGTCAATGCAATCAAAATATAAGGATATTCATGTCGTATATTTTCTTACTCGCCAACTCATTCATCAAAACCTATCGTGTATTTCCGTTGGCCGCGTATCATGAAATTTGGCAAGAAGCAAGGTTTCACATGAATAAAATTTTGTTACTTGTTACATGACTCTCTGTTCGTCCGTCTCTTGAGACCCCTTCTTCTCAGCGACATGTGGATACATGAAGCTGGAATGTATGTCAGATATTAACGACTAAGTCAATGGGATCAGAAGGTGCCTTTATGTCATAAATTTTGATACTTGCCAACTCACTTACACCTGTAGGTTATTTCCTGTTGACCTAGAGTCACCACATTTGGCAAAGAAACAGCACACGCAAAGAAAACATGTGAAAATTGCCAGATTGTAATTATATCACATAAAAATGTTTTTTCTCATTTGTTACCATACGTCAAGATTGAAGTTAAAACCATCAGTAGTCTGCATGCATGCTGATTGGGTCGCAGTGGATAAAGTCCGACGTCAGGCAAGGAATGATTAGACAAGGAATGACTTTATTGCACATATCTACATCTTCATCTACATTCATATTCCGCACCCCACCACGCGGCGTGTGGCGGAGGGTACGCTGTTCCACTACTAGTCGCTTCCGTCCCTGTTCCACTTGCAAACAGAGCAAGGAAAAAACGAAAGTCTGTATGCCTCCGTATGAGCCCTAATTTCTTCTGTCTTTCTACGCGAAATGTATGTTGGCCGCAGTAGGATCGTTCTACAGTCAGCTTCAAATGCAAAAAAAAAAAAAAAAATATTAAATAAAATAAAAAATAAAAAAATTGGAAACTTGTGGTAAGGTCTTAAGGGACCCAACTGCTGAGGCCATCGGTCCCTAAGCTTACACACTACTTAATCTAACTTGAACTAACTTAAACTAAAGACGACACACACACAGACCTATGCCCGAGGGAGGACTCGAGCCTTCGACGGGGTAAGCCACGCGGACCATGACAAGCCGTCTCAGACCGCTCGGCTGCTTCGAATGCAGATTCTTTAAATTTTCTCAGTGGCGTTCCTTGAAATGAATTTTTTCTGCCCTCCAGGGATTACCACTTGAGCACCCAAAGCGTATCCGTAACAATTGCATGCTAATCGAACCTACGGGTAAAAAAGTCTAGCAGCTAGCCTGTGAACTGCTTCGATGTCTTCTTTCAGTCCGACCTGGTGCGGATCCCACACACTCAAGCGGTACTCAAGAACAGATCGCACTTGCGTCCTATATCAGGTCTCCTTTGGCAGATGAATCACATTTTCTTATAATTCTCCCAATAAACCAAAGTCGGCCATTCGCTTTCCCTACCACATTCTTCACATGTTCGTTCCGTTTCGTATCGCTTCGCAACGTTAAACGACGTTGTTGTGCTAATCAGGACAGTAATAATGCTGTATCTGGACATTACGGGTTTGTTTCCCCCACTCATCCGCGTTAACTTACATTTTTCTACACTTACAAGGGGAGGTCGCCAATTGTGAAATTCAGATTCGATTCATACTGCGCATAATAAAAGCTCATGGCCAGAGGCGTAATTTGGCAAAGCACCAAGATGCACTTCTCAGTCGTTGTCGAGAAAATCGACAGTTTAAAGAAACCGTTGCGGTGAAATACTCTCTACGATTAATAATTTCCTACAGCGTCGTGGCGCAAGGTAAGCGCTTGGGTTTGTAATCCGAAGGTCGCCGGATCGAATCCCGCACCATGCAACTTTTTTTCATTATTAGTTTCTTGTAATTCAAATATATATATAAACTATTAATGAATTGCTTATGCATGTTGGAGAAGGCGGATCGCTCTCCAATTGTACCGCCTCCATTTTTCCGTTTGTTTAACAGGGTGTACCAAAACTCTCACGTCCTCAGTCATTTTCAACGATGTTATAAGTTGCGCTAGGGACCGCATCCACCTTCTTTCGAAGTTAGCATGCAACTACGCTGTTATGCGGCGGCTCGTTTCGGCCCATTCAACATCTGTTCATCAAGTGTAACGAGCGAGTAACGGAGTTTATATTTCATACCTGCCACAGCAAATTTGTGTTCGTGGGGTCTCTATTCTAATTCGAACGTTTTACTTACGCTATACGTATTCGTTTCGGAATATCGTTTCTACGTCTTCCGTTAACTATACGTGGTAAACATTATGAAGACAATTAATAACATTTGTGAAATACAACTTTATTTGCGGAAAACATAATGATGTTCGAAGTCGCCAGTTTTTCCACGACAAACGACTTTCAACAACTTATTATATGCACAATTGTTGCAACTGATTGCCGGGAATTATATATATATATATATATATATATATATATATATATATATATGTGTGTGTGTGTGTGTGTGTGTGTGTGTGTGTGTGTGTGTGTATACACATTTGAATTACAAAAAACAAATACTAAAAAACAAAGATTGCATCGCGCGAGATTCGATCCGGCGACCTTCAGATTACAAACCCGAGCGCTTACCGCTGCGCCACGACGCTGTAGAAAACTATTAATCGTGGAGAGTATTTCACCGCAACGGTTTCTTTTAACTCGGTTTTCTCGACAACGGCTGAGAAGTGCATCTTGGTGCTTTGCCACATTACACCTCTGGCCATGAGCTTCTATTATGCGCAGTATGAATCGAATCTGAATTTCACAATTGGCGGCCTCCCCTTGTTAGAGCTAGCTGCCATTCATCACACCAACTAGAAATTTTGTCTAGGTGTTGTTCCATCCTACAGTCACTGCTCTTCGACTCCTCCCTCTACACCACAGCGTCATTACCGAACAACCACAGATTGCTGCCCACCCTGCCCGCCACATCATGTATGTATATAGAACATAGCAACGGTCCTATAACACCTCCCTGGGGCATCCCTGATGTAACCACTGCCTCCGGTGAACACTCGCCGTGGAGGACAGCAGACTGAGTTCTATTAGTTAGGATGTCTTTGAGCCTCTCATATATCTGGGAGGCTATACCGTATGCTCGTTTTGGAATTTATCCATCATCACGTATACAGGTGCGGTTACTTCACGTACATATGGCGTTTGACGTTGTATGCGAAACAAACATTCGCAGGTCAGCGTGAATGGAGAATTACACTACTGGCCATTAAAATTGCTACACCACGAAGATGACGTGCTACAGACGCGAAATTTAACCGACAGGAATAAGATGCTGTGATATGCAAATGATTAGCTTTTCAGGGCATTCACACAAGGTTGGCGCCGGTGGTGACACCTACAAACTGATGACATGAGGAAAGTTTCTAACCGATTTCTCAGACACAAACAGCAGTTGACCGACGTTGCCTGGTGAAACGTTGTTGTGATGCCTCGTGTAAGGGGGAGAAATGCGTACCATCACGTTTCCGACTTTGATAAAGGTCGGATTGTAGCCTATGGCGATTGCGGTTTATCATATCGCGACATTGCTGCTCGCGTTGGTCGAGATCCAATGACTGTTAGCAGAATATGGAATCGGTGGGTTCAGGAGGGTAATACGGAACGCCGTGCTGGATCCCAGCGGCCTCGTATCACTAGCAGTCGACAGGCATCTTATCCGCATGGCTATAACGGATCGTGCAGCTACGTCTCGACCCCTTAGTAGATGGGGACGTTTGCAAGACAAAAACCATCTGCACGAACAGTTCGACGACGTTTGCAGCAGCATGGACTATCAGATCGAAGACCATGGCTGCGGTAACCCTTAACGCTGCATCACAGACAGCAGCGCCTGCGATGGTGTACTCAGCTACGAACCTGGGTGCACGAGTGGCAAAACGTCACTTTTTCGGATGAATCCAGGTTCTGTTTACAGCATCATGATGGTCGCATCCGTGTTTGGCGACATCACGGTGAGCACACACTGGAAGCGTGTATTCGTCATCGCCATACTGGCCTATCACCCGGCGTGATGGTATGGGGTGCCATTGGTTACACGTCTCGGTCACCTCTTGTTCTCATTGACGGCACTTTGAACAAGTGGACGTTACATTTCAGATGAGTTACGATCCGTGGCTCTACCCTTCATTCTATCCCTGCGAAACCCTGCATTTCTGCAGGATAATGCACGACCACATGTTGCAGGTCCTGTACAGGCCTTTCTGGATACGGAAAATGTTCGACTGCTTCCCTGGCCAGCACATTCTCCGGATCTCTCACCAACTGAAAACGTCGGGTCAATGGTGGCCGAACAACTGGCTCGTCACAATTCGCCAGTCTCTACTCTTGATGAACTGTGGTATCGTTTTGAAGCTGCATGATCAGCTGTACCTGTACACGCCATCCAAGCTCTGTTTGACTCAATGCCCAGGCACATCAAGGCCATTATTACGGCCGAGGTACTGATTTTCCAGGATCTATGCATCCAAATTGCGTGAAAATGTAATCACATGTCAGTTCTAGTATAATGTATTTGTCCAATGAATACCCGTTTATCATCTGCATTTCTTCGTGGTGTAGCAATTTAAATGGCCAGTAGTGTACATGTTATTATCATAATGGTTGCCTGCCTCCTGCATTTTTATGTCACATTTATATTGTTGAAATTAAAACATTCTCGAAAATCTTGTAATCTCTTGGACCGGTATATTGCCAGTATTGATGCCAGTAACAGGCAATCTGTTCGAGATTCTCGATTCCCGGACCGGATGAACTCTCTGTCTACATGCTTAAGTTTGCATGCAACTCTAAGTGCGCGATTCCTACTCGCAATTTTTTTCAGCAGTTCTCATTTGACTGTGTTTTTGTAGTGATTCCACCATTCAAATAGCATCGGGAAGGATGGTAGTTAATGGATGTGTAGAGCAGGAAATGTTCAGCAGTACAAAGTTGTGCTCAGTGCATTCGAGATTTCTGAAAACAGAAACGTGAAGCCTCTCTGTGAGCCCCTATGTTTCACGAACCAGAGCACACGTGACTGTGTATTTTAAAACTTTTTTTTTCTTGCCTCTGTTTCTGCGTGTCCGCTGCTGAAGCTGCGGGCGGTGGCAGACACTGTGTCGCCAGACACACACACACACACACACACACACACACACACACACACACAGTGGCGTGTGTTGCGGTGGACGCCTCATTCAGGGCACGTCTCGTCCATTTGAGGTAGCGTGCCGGCAGATAAGCCAGAGGTTCGCCCGCAGCTGTTTTCCCCCACCTGCTCGCCACCCACACACCCTGGAGAGAGGGACGGAGAGACTCACACCCCGTGCACTCGCTGATTACTCGGTCGCGCGATTTTCCTTTGAATGGTTATCGTACCGTCACGCTCCACGTGCTCATTCTGCCGTCCCGCCCGCATGTTCTGCCAACGAGTGTAGCTCCTAATGGCTTTATTGTCGCATGGAAAGTATGTGACCTAATATGAATAGGCCATTAAAAAAATTTAAAAAGCTCAGCACATTTCTGTTGGCTCTTTCCGGTGGATCCGAATGCCCGAATGACCAATAGGGAATATTTGGTACTTTTATTAATGTGCCAAGGTTATGTAACAAGAGGGTGATTCAAAGGTAAAACTTAAAAACTTCCACAAAATTTCGAAAATTGGGTAATAGAGTAGGTAAGTGGCAGTAGTGTTCATTGTCTTTCATAAGGTGACTGTCAGGTGGCAGTATAATGCTACAACGCAGGAGAAGGCACCAGCGTCCAAAACAAGATGGCCGTCCCATTGTTAACACGCACTGCAGTTGAGCAGTGATCTGCGATGCGTTCTTCGTGTAGTGAAGGTGGCAAACCAATCGAAATTCATCCCAAAATGACGGCGTTGTACGGTGATTTGTTTTAGCCGTTGCAGCAAATGTACGAGTGCTGTAGGGAGTTTTAAAGGAGGCGGCTATGGCTTACATTTGTTCCTCCAGAGGCACTGAAAATCGCCCTACGTTTCTAGCCGGCTACGAAAGTCTCATCTGCAATTTAGTCATAGTGGAGGTGATGATTAGGTGATTCATCGTGCCAATTTACCCGACAAAACTTGCTTCCTTTCCAGATCCACACCTCCTCATAAGCGGATGTTCCAGGTAAGAGCACATATTCGTCCAGTCTGACGCTCCTGAACTCGCGCTATTGTGACGGATAACCCAACTTATTCTTCATTTTATTTTACATGAGATTTTTAGTTACCTGACTACGCTGAAGCTTGATTTAAGGTTTAGTAAGCTTACTTAGAGGAGTTTAGACTGAATAAATTTGTTGATAAAACCACAATTACCAAGTTAGTTAATTTTATGCATGGCTTCACTTCGTTTTAGTATGAGTCTCTTCCTTTATTAACTACAATTTTACTCGTTACCATGTATTTTCCGTACGTAGGTATGTGCTTCATAACGTGTCCGTTTTAGTTTCACGTAATGTGGCTCATTCGTTTTGCTATTGTTACTTAATTCCTTGTTTGTGAATAGAGTTAGCTACTCTTTGTACAACTGTTTTCAATAATTACATTCAACAGGGAAGTCCTAGAATATGTTGGTACTTAACTCAGGCTCTTTTTTATATCGCAATGGCTGGAGAAATTAAATCTGTCTAACACAAGGAGACGAATCATGCATATGACGGAGGAAATGTTTTCTGATGACTTTGGCTCTGAAGTTGGTTCTTGGGTTTTATATGTCCCTGACAAAAACGATCTGAACGCTAGAACACGACACACGCTCAAAACTATCCGAAAAAGAGCTGAATCAGTATATCTTAAAAAAAAGATAATGCTACTATTACTACTAAAGTCGATCAGCACTAACCAACTGAAAAAGTGAGCAGTCTCAATTCTGATGATAATGTGCCAGGTACGATAAGCAGGGAATGTAACCCTTCGGATTCTTCTGTTAGCTTAGATAAGACTAGCGACGCTGCTCGATATTTCTGTACAGCTAAAATACTGCAGAGGACTGACACAACTTTTTTTTTTTTTAACTGCCGACCAATGTGGTCGAGTGGTACTCGGCGCTACAGTCTGGAACCGCGCAACCACTTCGGTAACAGGTTCGAATCCTGCTTCGGACAAGGATCTCTGTGATGTCCTTAGGTTAGTTAAGTTTAAGTAGTTCTAGGTGACTGAAGACGTCAGATGTTAAGTCCCATAGCGCTAAGAGCCACTTTTTTTAACTGAATAAAAATTAAATAATTGTACTTCAACACTACATTCACTTAAATTTTCAGATAGCTCCCGCTATTCAATAATGACTTCATATGTGTAAAAAAAGCGATATTCACCTCTCAGGTGGATATTCCAACTCCCAGTCCACTTCCCTGGGTATGTTCCCCAGAACATATCGTGAAGCGATGTTGCTATCTAAGTGACTCATCGCAGACAAAACGTGTTTCTAAACAAAAGAAGGTGATGCATCACCGTACTTGAAACTTACACTAGTATGGAGAGATGTGATTTCTTATTATCCTCTTAAATTAACGTTCGGCATCCAGCTACCCATCATCACGTAAATATTCTCTGGAGTATGGAAAGTCCTAGGTTTCCAGCCGAGTGGCAGTGTTGAGAAACTTCGACGTTTCGACGAGTGCTATACTTGTCGTTTCCTTATGACGAGCCACACAGCATTGCATAATTTCGTGAGACTGCTAGGAAAATATTAGTTGTACTTTTACAGGCTTTCTCACTCTTCACCAGCTGCCGTGTATTCTCATTCGCCAGATTTCTTGACAGTGGGAGTCTTCCTCACTCAGATCTCTCTTCGTCGTCATTGGAATTACTCCCGCTATCCATGTTACTCTCGGCCCTCTGTGCTTCCTCTTTCCTGCCACTCCAGGATTGCTTCAGGCCATCGTCGTTGCTTCATTCTCCATACATGACAGTACCATTGAAGAGCGCCATTATCTGTTCCTTGCACAACTGGTTGTTATGTATCCTTTATCTCCCTTCATTCCTCATTGTTTCTCCGCTCTGTTCTGGATATCCTGGTTGCACTTCTCATTCCATCCATCCCTGCTGCCTGTACTCTGCTTCTCCGCCGCTCCCCAGAACCAATTTTTCTGCACTGTATGTTACTTTATTTCCCACTACTGTCTGCAGAATCGTCATCTTTGTTTCTTTTGATATTGGCCAGGTCCACAGAACTCCATTTAGCATTTTAATTGTTCATCTCTGCTGCTGGATCCTGCGCTGCACATCCGCTTCAAAGCTTCCCGAGAAACGGATGATACATCCCACGTATTTTTACTGGTTTGCGGCACTAATAGTTGTTGGGGCAGTGGTGTTTCCCTCCCCTCTCCGCCCACTAGTAGATATTGTGTTTTTCTCATATTTATTCCAAGCCCGCATCGTTCACATGCTTACATTATTTACCATATATCCTGCTTCCTTTCTACTTTGTGTTATCAGTACCTAATCATCGAAAAACAATAATGAGTAGATAGTACCATGCTGGTGAGAATTTTCCGTGCCGCCACATTACTGATTCCACCGTCCTAGTATATACTGTAGCCCTGTTTAAGACATTCCAATGTTATCAATGTATCACTCAACTTTCTCCCTGATTTAACTACTGCCTACGATTGGTAGTATATTCTCCGAATTAGGGATACTTGTTGTGTTTCTACACCCACATTCTGCATCGCTTTCCATTGTGCGTTGATGGATGCAGAATCATATGCTTTTCTTGAATTCACAAATATTCAAATGGTTCAAATGGCTCTGAGCACTATGCGACTTAACTTCAGAGGTCATCAGTCGCCTAGAACTTAGAACTAATTAAACCTAACTAACCTAAGGACATAACACACATCCATGCCCGAGGCAGGATTCGAGCCTGCGATCGTAGCGGTCGCTCGGTTCCAGACTGTAGCGCCTAGAACCGCACGGCCACTCCGGCCGGTTCACAAATGTTATGCTGTACTTCCTGACCGTTCGAATACGCCATCTCGACTTCTTCGTCTAAGGCTAAAGTGGAAAAATGCGATATGAAAATTGTTTCCCGATCTCCGCTAAAGAGGAATGTTATTCTTGGGTCTGCAACTTAACATGTCAATCGCGTACAGAGTGAGTCGCGTAACGCTTAACACACATTTTAGTTCTTGAAGGGTTCGAGATATGGAAACGATGTTATCGAAAAGTGACAGAAAACAGAAGGACATGTAATTTTGTTACATATTTAATAGTCTTAAATCCTGTATCAGCAAAGATATCGAAGCAAGTGGAGCGATTTTCATTTCTTGACGGTATACTACGGCTTTTGAAAACACAAGTAAAACCATATAACTCTTTCCAATGGTGCTTTTGAAACAGTTCCCAAAATCATCCGAGAAGTGTGCTAGATCGAAAGGGACGTTGGCGAGAAACGGGGTTATTGGCAAACTGATATTACACGACAAGGCACGTAATGTTGTTAAGGTAAACAGTATGCAAAACACTTCTTCATTAATCCATGTATCTATTAGTGAAAATTGAATCAAAATCTCTGTAGCACTTCCTGACACTAGTCTTCACATAGACAAAAAAACGCGGTGATGTATTTTAATTTATAATATTTATAGACAAGTATATATTTAGTTTAAGCTTCACTACTCTGAGGAGCTGTGGCGCCAGTTTACTTAACTGCTTTCCCGTAGGATTACACCTCCTCTGTAGCTGACCACTTGTATTTCCCAAAACCCCAGCGAGATGTCTCTCCAAACACCAATTAAATATGAAACAAGTGACAATACATATATTACCACCTCACCAGTACCATAACCATGAATTATATAGACGAATACACTTTCTGAATCAGTCTACCCGTTGGTGAAAACCTTATCAACATTTCTTTATGGTTCCTTAGTTTAAGATCTTAGCCGGCCGAAGTGGCCGCGCGGTTCTGGCGCTGCAGTCTGGAACCGCGAGACCGTTACGGTCGCATTTTCGAATCCTGCCTCGGGCATGGATGTGTGTGATGTCCTTAGGTTAGTTAGGTTTAACTAGTTCTAAGTTCTAGGGGACCTATGACCTCAGCAGTTGAGTCCCATAGTGCTCAGAGCCATTTGAACCATTATTTTTTAATTTAATTTTATATAGGCGCCGATCTAAGGCACTTTAAAGAACGAGTACAGTGACAGCACTTCTTAGCGTTGGTGTTGAAACTTTTCGCAAGATTATCCGACTGATGTGCTAAGACTGCAAATCATAGTGACCATATGGTGATCTCGTGCCACGCTCCATCCTTTTAAACGTGTACAGCAAGTAGATAGTCTTGTGGTGCTAAGATACATATTTCCCCTTGGACCTTCTTCATACAGAGACAGCTATGTTTGTTGCAAACTACATTATATGTTACCTTCAAACATGCTAGACGACGTGTAGGGAAGCTATTCAGAATAGGTGTCTAAACTCGTGTTTAGAAGGACAGCTTTTGTGGAAACAAGAAAACAGCCGGAAAGTTTTGTAAAACAATGGGCAGCCTTACATGTGAATCACGCTTAGCGATACCTTATACCGCAATAATTTCTAGGATAATATTGCGGTAAGTTTCATCGCCAGGAAAGTTAGCCACTTCACGAATTTTTTCGAATACCAATTCTTAAAAAAAGAAATATAAAACAGAATGAAAAACTTATTTCAATATCTTGGATGATTTAAGAATTAGAAGTTCTAGACATACATCGAAATTACCAGACTCTCTTTGTACTATTGGTTTCCTGTAATGTTTTCGATAACTAAAACTGAGCCGGCGGTGGCCGAGCGGTTCTAGGTGCTTCAGTCTTGAACCGCGCGACCCCTACAGTCACAGGTTCGAATCCTGCCTCGGGCATGGAAGTGTGTGATGTCCTTGGGTTAGTTAGGTTTAAGTAGTACTAAGTTCTAGGGGTGGTGGTACCCGTAGTCTAGGGGTTGCCGGCACGATAGCTCAGCGTGTTCGGCCAGAGGGTTAGCTGCCCTCTGTAATAAAAAACTGAGTTAATCGATCAACAACGAACTTCAATTGACGTCTTACGACGTCCGCCCCGAGCAGATGCAACGAACAAAAGCGAACAAAATGAGATTAAAAAAAAAAAAAAAGGGGTAGCGTCTTTGATTCATAATCAAAACGTCTTCACTCCTGGGTTCGATCCCCGCCACTGCCTAAATTTTGATAAATAATCAGCATTGGCAGCCGAAGACTTCCGGCATAAGAAGTCAGCCTCATTCTGCCAACGGCCTTGTCAAAGAGGGCGGAAGAGCGGATAGAGGTTCAGGGCACTCTCTTGTCCTAGGGGTGGGAAATTGCCCCTAAAGGCGTAAGAATCAGCAAAAATCAACGACATGAGGATGCAGAAGGCAATGGAAACTACTGCATTAAAGACACGTAACGTGTATCCACAGGACATGTGGCCTGTATTTGAAGAAGTGTCATGATGATCTCTCCATTGGCAAAAGATTCCGGAATAGTCCCCCATTCAGATATCCGGGAGGGGACTGCCGAGGGGGAGGTTAACATGAGAAAAAGATTGAATAATCAACGAAAGGATAACGTTCTACGAGTCGGGGCGTGGAATGTCAGAAGCTTGAACGTGGTAGGGAAACTAGAAAATCTGAAAAGGGAAATGCAAAGGCTCAATCTAGATATAGTAGGGGCCAGTGAAGTGAAATGGAAGGAAGACAAGGATTTCTGGTCAGATGAGTATCGGGTAATATCAACAGCAGCAGAAAATGGTATAACAGGTGTAGGATTCGTTATGAATAGGAAGGTAGGGCAGAGGGTGTGTTACTGTGAACAGTACAGTGACCGGGTTGTTCTAATCAGAATCGACAGCAGACCAACACCGACAACGATAGTTCAGGTATACATGCCGACGTCGCAAGCTGAATATGAACAGATAGAGAAAGTGTATGAGGATATTGAAAGGGTAATGCAGTATGTAAAGGGGGACGAAAATCCAATAATAATGGGCGACTGGAATGCAGTTGCAGGGGAAGGAGTAGAAGAAAAGGTTACAGGAGAATATGGGCTTGGGACGAGGAATGAAAGAGGAGAAAGACTAATTGAGTTCTGTAACTAGTTTCAGCTGGTAACAGCGAATACCCAGTTCAAGAATCACAAGAGGAGGAGGTATACTTGGAAAAGGCCAGGAGATACGGGAAGATTTCAATTAGATTACATCATGGTCAGACAGAGATTCCAAAATACTGGATTGTAAGGTGTACCCAGGAGCAGATACAGACTCAGATCACAAAATAGTAGTGATGAAGAGTAGGCTGAAGTTCAAGACATTAGTCAGGAAGAATCAATCCGCAAAGAAGTGGGATACGGAAGTACTAATGAATGACGAGATACGTTTGAAGTTCTCTAACGCTATAGCTACAGCAATAAGGAATAGCGCAGTAGGCAGTACAGTTGAAGAGGAATGGACATCTCTAACAAGAACCATCACAGAAATTGGGAAGGAAAACATAGGTACAAAGAAGGTAACTACGAAGAAACCACGGGTAACAGAAGAAATACTTCAGTTGATTGATGAAAGGGGGAAGTACAAACATGCTCCGGGAAAATCAGGAATACAGAAATACAAGTCGCTGAGGAATGAAATAAATAGGAAGTGCAGGGAAGCTAAAACGAAATGGCTGCATGAAAAATGTGAAGACATCGAAAAAGATATGATTGTCGGAAGGACAGACTCAGCATACAGGAAAGTCAAGACAACCTTTGGTGTCATTAAAAGCAACGGTGGTAACATTAAGAGTGCAACAGGAATTCCACTGTTAAATGCAGAGGAGAGAGCAGATAGGTGGAAAGAATACATTAAAGTCTCTATGAGGGGGAAGATTAGTCTGATGTGATAGAAGAAGAAACAGGAGTCGATTTAGAAGAGATATGGTATCCAGTATTAGAATCGGAATTTAAAAGAGCTTTGGAGGACTTACAGTCAAATAAGGCAGAAGGGATACAAAACACTCCATCAGAATTTCTAAAATCATTGGGGGAAGTGGCAACAAAACGACTATTCACTTTGGTGTGTAGAATATATGAGTCTGGCGATATACCATCTGACTTTCGAAAAAGCATCATCCACACAATTCGAAGACGGCAAGAGCTGACAAGTGCGAGAATTATCGCACAATCAGCTTAACAGCTCATGCATCGAAGCTGCTTACAAGAATAATATACAGAAGAATGGAAAAGAAAATTGAGAATGCGCTAGGTGACGATCAGTTTGGCTTTAGGAAAAGTAAAGGGACGAGAGAGGCAATTCTGACGTTACGGCTAATAATGGAAGCAAGGCTAAAGAAAATTCAATACACTTTCATAGGATTTTTCGACCTGGAAAAAGCGTTCGACAATATAAAATGGTGCAAGCTGTTCGAGATTCTGAAAAAAGTATGGGTAAGCTATAGGGAGAGATGGGTCATATACAATGTGTACAACTACCAAGAAGGAATAATAAGAGTGGGCGATCAAGAACGAAGTGCTCGTATTTAGAAGGGTGTAAGACAAGGCTGTAGCCTTTCGCCCCTACTCTTCAATCTGTACATCGAGGAAACAATGATGGAAATAAAAGAACGGTTCAGGACTGGAATTAAAATACAAGGTGAAAGGATATCAATGATACGATTCGCTGGTGACATTGCTATCCTGAGTGAAAGTGAAGAAGAATTAAATGATCTGCTGAACGGAATGAACAGTCTTATGAGTACACAGTATGGTTTGAGAGTAAATCGGAGAAAGACGAAGGTAATGAGAAGTACTAGAAATGAGAACAGCGAGAAACTTAACATCAAGATTGATGGTCACGAAGTCAATGAAGTTAAGGAATTCTGCTACCCAGGCAGTAAAATAACCAATGACGGACGGAGCAAGGAGGACATCAAAAGCAGACTCGCTATGGCAAAAAAGGCATTTCTAGCCAAGAGAAGTCTACTAATATCAAATACCTGCCTTAATTTGAGGAAGAAATTTCTGAGGATGTACGTCTGGAGTACAGTATTGTATGGTAGTGAAACATGGACTGTGGGAAAACCGGAGCAGAAGAGAATCGAAGCTTTTGAGATGTGGTGCTATAGACGAATGTTGATAATTAGGTGGACTGATAAGGTAAGGAATGAGGAGGTTCTACGCAGAATCGGAGAGGAAAGGAATATGTGGAAAACACTGATAAGGAGACATCTGCTAAGACATGAGGGAATGACTTCCATGGTACTAGAGGGAGCTGTAGAGGGCGGAAACTGTAGAGGAAGACAGAGATTGGAATACGTCAAGCAAATAATTGAGGACGTAGGTTGCAAGTGCTACTCTGAGGTGAAGAGGTTAGCACAGGAAAGGAATTCGTGGCGGGCCGCATCAAACCAGTCAGTAGACTGATGACCAAAAAAAAAAGAGAAGTTCTAGGGGACTGATGACCTCAGATGTTATATCCCATAGTGCTCACAGCCATTTGAACCATTTGAGCTAAAACCGTTCCTGAAATAATCTGAATGTTACATTTTAAGGAACTCACCTTGCGTCGTTTCCCACGTAAATGTAGCCTTCATTGCTCTGAGCAAACGCAGCGCTGTATCTCAAAACGCTGCGAGGAACATATGGTGTTCCTGCTTCTGGGACACCAGCAGTAGCAGAGAACTGTTAAAGTGACAAACACGTTTGATTCATGCCGAGCAAACGGCTACTGCGAAAGAATTGCATCGGAATCCATGGAACCAAGATCCACGAGAATCTTGTTAATAGGGACGAAGATTATCAATTCGGCATCGAATCCCTTGCTAGTAGACATAGGTTGAGAGTGTATCCAGCTTTGGATAGCAAGCGTGGTGCATCGGGAATTTACGTGGAAAGATTCGAGTGCACCCTACAGACCGCTCCGACCTCTTCCTAGCACCACTATTATTATGTGGACTTATAGGAAATTATCATGAATGGTGATATTCCATTACCAAAGGGCATTCGTAGCTAGACAAAACGAAAGTACGTTCCCAGTTTTTCTAACAGAAACATACCTAAAATACATATAAATGACAATACATGCATAGACGTACAAAAATGGTGCGGTGCAAAGTTTAGACGTACAAAAATGGTGCGGTGCAAAGTTTACAGCTATTGTCAGCGAAGAGGCAGGTAGCGGTAGTTGTAAGATACGTTCCGAAATTTTAAAACTGCTGAGCGACGACACCAAGAAGAATTACGCAGTTATCACAGAAGCACGGTGGTTGTCCGATCCCACGGGCACTTGGCCGATTTCATAATTTCCTGCGGATCTGCTACACCTGTGACAAGATTCAGACACGGTCATCCCAGCCGAACGAAATACTGTCAACACAGTGGCCATCAGACCCGTGCACTTCGACTGAGGTGATTGAAGAGTTGAATATTAATGAATAGAAAGATTAACGATCAGGAGTCTGATGGGAGATAATGTCTGTTTTAACTAACTATAAAATGTAAGGAGTCAATTTAGGTTCAAGAATTAGTGTGCTACCACATTGAATTCAAGTGTGTCACACAGATCAAATAAACCTGCCCGGTTAGCCGAGAGCGCTAATGCGCTGCTTCCTGGACTCGGGAAGGCGCGCCGGTTCTGGATCGAATCTGCCCGGCAGATGTGCTGGCCAGCCTGGATGTGCTTTTTAGGCGGTTTTCTACATCCCAACAAGTGAATACTGGGCTGGTCCCCATATCCCGTCTCAGATACACCACCCGCAGACATTTGAGAACGTTCGTACTCTTTCCTGGCTTACACTAGATGCAGACTGCTGGGGTTCACTACTCCTGTCTTGGGGAGGAGGGGTGGGTTATGGATGGTGACAGGAAGGACATCTGGCCACCCTCTGACACCACATGCATGTTAACAGGGCCAACCCCATGTTGAAGTGGGACAAAGGCCCAACGAAATGATGACATAGATCAAATACAGAAATGAAATAAACTGGTGGCAACTTATTCGAAGAAAAATATTCTTTAATTGTAGTAGACAGATATTTCAAAGATCATTCTATTGATCACCACCTTTAATAGCCTTTCCATCAACATCGAAGATCTTTACACGACAGTATGACAGATCTTTCCTAATAATATTTACGTATCGGAACTGGAGCTCAGTGAGAAGGCTTGTAATCAGACGATCCTCTGTCGGCGTATCCGTTGGTTCACATGGTTCAGATATGAAAACTAAGGAAACTCAACAACTATGAAATACTCTTCATAGACTTACTGCATCTTGACTGATATGCTGCGTAAGACCTCAGAGCAAACACTGTCCGACACTGAGCCCAATGGGAGGCGACAGCCTCTTACTGTACCCAGTAGGATCTCTTACCCTCCGACTACACCCCACTGAGGTCCAGCATATATGAGAAAATGTCGCATAAGTCCTGGAGTGAAACATGGGCGAACGAAAATGGGCCCATTTTCCTAAGTCTACTGAAATGGCTGTAATTACAAAAACAAAATAGAATAAATTTAAATGAGATATTAGTTTATAAGACTGCCATCAAGCGCCTTACGCAAACCACCGGAACATCTCCTTGTTGATCTATCCATAAATTTGAAGAAGAGCTACACCTTTCTAAATCAGTGGTCGTCAAACTTCAGCCCTAATCTAGTGTTCTTGCAGCCAGTGGTTCTCAGCCGTATTCCATAGTGATATACTACTAGTAACGAACAGCTGAATCCTAAAACGTCAACCAACATTAAGTGCTTCTTAAGAGAGTGTATTTATTATTCAGAAACAAACAGAAATACTCACAGGGACAATAATATTTTAGCATGAAATTAATTTTAATTGACACTGCTGAATTCGGCCATGAGCTAAGTTAAGACTGCCGCGTACGTCACGGGCAGAGTGGTATCTAGCGCAGCCACTGCGGGCTTAATACATGTAAGAGGGGCAATACTTTCTTGTCTGTCTTGCAGTGGTAAAACTAACAAGGGTGCGCAACTAGCACCGATCTGCTGCTATAGCATAGGCCTACTCATAAATTTCAACCGAAAATAACATGAATTCGTGAATGCACATTACAGAGAGAATTATCTTCAAATGTGGTTCATGTTTGTAGCAACTGATATCAAATCAAATTAAAAGCAGCTGTAATACAATGTTAAAGGTGTATATACAGGGTAAAATTTTGTATGGGAATTTGATATTGAACCAAAGATGGTCAAATGTAGTATAGATTGTGTAGTAGCGCCGCACTGCTCAACAGTGATCGCTGGTTCAAGGTGATACGGGTAATATGTTAGAATAACGTTAAATACTCTGATGCAAAGAGTAAATTTAGATAGTGAGATGTATGGAGGAACCTCAGGTGTAAAGACGTGCTATATCTGTGGTGTGCTGGATATGTACTTACTCGCTACATGCAGTAATAATTCTCTTATTTGCAAGATACCATACTGGAAATAATGAAGTTAAAGTAAGTTGTTTTGTTACCAATTCTGTGAACGTATTCATAAGCGATAATTGAGATAATGTGTAGCACTCACATCCAATGAATTTTTGAAGCTAATCGTTAATGTACAATTAGTTTATTCCGTGTTAATGGTGAGCATTATTAATTTTCAAAGAGTCAAAATACAAGTATTAAAGTTAATGCCATAATGTTACTTACCACAAGTCAATACCTGTTCCCAGATCCATGTCGTTTCTGATCAACTATTTCGCTCAAGAAGTTATTGTCCCTGTCATATTCTAGTTCATTAAAATGTATGCTAAGCAATAGTCTTCCGCAATAGCTGTATGCAAACTATACAATTTAAAGTACTAACTGCAGTGCGAAGAGCGTTACCACCGCGCAGATAAAATTAAGAAATTTTATTATTTCAGGTATAGCATTCATTAAGCACAGGGACCATTATTTTGAAATTTATCAAGTTTCGTTTTGTTATTAGAGCCAATTTCAAATCAATAGTCTTGCATCAGATTCAGTTTTTGTGTTACGCTCTTTTGGTTTCGTTTGAAGTTATTGACAGTTTGTATTATCGCAGGCAGAAATGTTCAATACAGGGCATAGCGCATAAGTGACTAGGTAAATACACATTTTGCATGCCATTCGGATTCTAAGAGTTGTGTTGCAGAGTGTTGTCAGTTACATTGCTACAAACGTTAAGTGTTTCAAATGCAATGAGTAAAACAGAAGTAATATTTTAAACGTTCAGTAAAAAGTTGTGATAAGATATCATACTACAATTACTATTGTTAATTATTATTAATACTAATTTATGTAGGTTACCAGTCAACAGTAAGATCGGGAGGGGAAGGTGTGGTCAAGTGGCAGGACTAGAAAAGAGGCCGTGGCCAATTTTTTGTCCCGAACAGCGCTGGCGGCTGCCGAGGACTGGACAGCGAGTTCCAGTACAATTATATCACCATTGTTGTCTTGGACATTGACAGAGGAAGCTTGTTCCGTTATTTTTTAGTGAAAACTTGTTCGGCTTGAGCGGTCTGATGTAATGAAAGTCATTTATAGTAATGTTGTTACCTCAGCTGCATAAAGAGTAACAATTATTTACCGTATTAAGTTTTAAACAACGTATTTTGTCCAACAAATGCAATTCCTTATTATTTATTTCAGTTTTACGGTTTCTTCTGTGAATCATTAATGCCGATAGGGCGTCAGATCTGCAGACGTACTTACACTACTCGTCGGTAATCGTGGCCAACGTTTTCATCCCAATAAGGGTTAGTTACTTCCGAACAAACACAGATAATATAACAGATGAAACTTATTATAAACTATCATTCACCAATCTATCCCTCTGCGACTATTTTGAATTACTTAAACGCGTTTCTGCTCTGTTACATTTGACCTAATACAACCCAACTGCAAAAGGTGTGCCGCAGCCGGTTTGTACTGTCCTAGATACTAGGGCGTGAATATGTGCAAGGAAAATTGGACATTACGTGAGTCTTCAGAAAAATGCATTTAGTTCCAATACACTGTTTTCTGTTTCAATATGAGCATTCAAAATATGTATGTGGCAAGCTTCTATCAATAACAGTGGTTTGGTGAAAACCGAATTTGTCTTTGAGTAGCCACTTTACACCCTCACTCTCCACCACCCTCTCCCCTCCCCTTGCCACCCTGTGCGGCCCGATTCGTCGCCCTACAAAGTAAATATTGGCCCTTAAGCATTACTGTCGCTACTTTCGCGAAAGCACAAAAAGGAGAGGCGCATTTTAAAAGAATTTTTATAATTAGAAGCTGATTAAGTTTAATTCTACACATATTTCTTTATTGCTGGTTGTCGGTATACTACGTATCTGTAGTTCATAAAGGTGAAAATATAATTTGTTCATGTAAAGCTTAAGATTCACGTCAAAGCTGACACAATTTCGATACACGAGTATAAGAAAAATACAGCTGAGTTACAGAAGGACATCATTGAAATTACCGCTCTAACCATGTTCATAAAATTATCAAAATACTGTCATTGGTTTAGTATTTGGCAACAGTCATTTAGTTTGCGCAAATGATTGTTGGTATAAGGTACTATCCAGAAATCTGTCACCGCAGCTGCCACACGGAGGACATTATTATCCGAAGATGGTTATTCATCCTAAATTGTTCATCACGTATGAATGAAATGAGATTTTGATAATGTTAATATAAATTCATGATTCCTATGTGGAAAACTATTTACTTCATACACCGTTAAACATATTGACATATGAATTAAAAATTCAAGAAAAGAAAGCAACCTAAGGCAACACTACGGTGCTACTGTTTTGGTGTCATGCGCTATTAAGATGACGACCGAGATGGAATCGTTTCTTCAATTTATATCTAGCAGTTCAATGCAAAGGTATCATCGTTGACACCAACGCAATATTTCTTCTCCAACCTGCAACTACTTCAACTTGGAGAGAGGCGACACGCACCATTATTTATGACGGAAGTGTTATGAGAACCGCTCAAAACGTTAACCACGTTACTGGTACAGTGATCTGAAACAAATGGCAAATGAAGAAAATCATTCATTCAATCTGTTTTTAATTAAGGATCGACACTCAGCTGACCTTCAAGAAAATGCTCGACGATAATCTTAACAATGGAAGAAAATATTTCCAGGAATCTTAACCTAAATTGTTCAGAATACATATAAACATACTACTTATCAAAAGACTCCATCGGTAGATTTAGTTGTGTTAGTGATATCTGGAAAAGAAAACACATATACAGCGAAACTATTAATGAGCAACAAATGCATGACTTTGGTCATATGATCTCGTCTGCGCTGCCTCAGTTATTTTTCCGTCTAATCGACCACTGACAAATTTCCGATTTAAACTCCAAATGGTTTTGGCCTTTTTCAGCTTTAGCATCTGAAAAACTAAAACTGTGTAACGAATATTTCCGCAGAACCTTAAAAAAACTCAGCTCTCGGCACTAGCTGTGCTGCTAGAAAAGGAACAAGCGGACGTAGTCGTACATTACTCGCCAATTGATGATATGACGCACAGCATCCGAACTCGTTATTGTCCTTTTGGAGCGGAAATGGAATTGCCCAATGGACCGAAGAATGCATATCAATGCCATCAGATTAATTGGACTATTCGTGGAACAAAAACAGTCATTTTAAAATTAATGACGCAGTTACGAGGCTTAAATCGAGTTTTAAAGAGATAGATTGGCCTCAATCGAAATGTAGAAGAAATTGAAGTCTCGTAACCACAGACGACTGAGCTATTTCTGTGCTCTCACATTCTGCCCGCATTTTTTCCACAGTATCAAACAATATATTCTTCTCAGACTAGATACGGATTTTTCGATATATTATTGTACCTACAGAGACATGTATTTCGACTTCAATAGTCCATGTTACAATTACCGTCAAACCGTCCGAAATTCTGTTCCATCTTTACGTATAAGTGACTTTAAGGACTTAAACACATTGTGGGAAAGAAATATGATATGTGACTGCAACGAAAGATTTCGTAGGTGCGATCAAAATGTATACCTTAAACTTACCTTACAGTTTCGAATTAATTTCTAAGAAAGAAATCCACTCCTCGCTACCTTTTAGTCCTCAGTCAGTATTAATAAAACTGTGCTGGAAAATGGCCGCACGAAGTCCTAAGCCGAACAATTACTTCTTGTTCATCAGCACCATCCAATCCGAACTATCTACACTGATCTCTCATAAACAGCCCTAAATGTCATTTCCCAATTACGAGTACTCTCACATTTCTGTTCATGACAAAATTAAGTAACAAACCTGGAATTTCAGATCTATTAATAAGAACAGAAGCTGTTTAGAATACATGTGGAAATTTCTTTAGCCTCAGAGGAACTAAACAAATATGAAACACATCTTCCTTGCTAGCTACCGCTCCTGCTCCAGAAATTGGGAAAACCCCACCCGTTATTTCTGCTAGTACGTTGGCTGAATTACAGCATTTTTTTTTCTTGTGGTAACAACTTGCTCATTAGCTGTGGAAATGCTATGCCTGGCAAAGCAGCCTTGTTAAGGAAAAAATAATTATAGAGAGTTTCTTTCTACCTTACCATAAAAAGTTTAACGCTCTGTACGTTTCATCCGTCGCGTAAATGAAGAATTATCTTAAGCTAAAATCGTCGGATACATAGAAATTATTAGTGTCACGTATTACTTACTTCCCACATTACAATGATAACTAACTTTTGAGTTACTTTCCACCTGAATGCAGGATATTTAAAACGCAGGATCCATAGCAAAATGGAGCGATACGTTTCTACCTACCATTGTGCGATTCCCACACTTCTTGTCTCATTGAATGGAATCTGTTTCAGTGAATAATGTAACCAATAACTTGACAGAAAAGGCCCTGTACCGAAATTAAATTACAAAAATGCTGACAGTATGTGTATGATACCAAGAGAAATATGTACTACCTATACGTATTTAATTTACTGGAGTCTTATTCGATTTCTGCACACTACAAAACATGTTCGTTACAACATAATAATTTTAATTTCTGAAAATATGTCCGGACAACCGACTGAATCGTACTCTTTAGCTCCACTACTTTTATTTACCTTATCAATGAGTTCGTTACCGTCGTCCATCTCTCCATATTTCATGCTGATCGGATATCCTTCTCAACAACCTGGAGTTATGGCACATTTTGCGGCAAATATCTTGCCCATCTGTTTCGACTGGTGTTCTAAGTCTTCCTAAAAGTCGAGCGGAAAGTTTTTGTCACGTACCCCATGACTGTTGATAAGTCCGTTGTGATTTTATTCTTATTCCGGAAATTTCACTTCAAAGTACGAGTATTAAGGCAGTGGTAATACAAAAAAACCTTAACGTGATGTTTTCCTTCTTTTCCCCTTTTCGTGCTCTCACTTTGATTTTGTAGATGTCCTGAGTAGTCCTTCTCTCTGATTGTTTTCTACATCTTGCATCGTCGAAGACTTCTGTGAGTTTTTTTATGCACGACGTCTTCAGTTATTATGCGCAACGTCAGTAGTACGCGATTTTCGTTCTTTACGTCTTCAGTTGCATTGTTCCACTCTTCCTTATATTATTCCAGTCAACAGTTGACAGTGACTCGTCAGAATAACCAACTGATAGCTTTCACATTTATCCTCACGCGCCTTGATTGACTCTTGACACAAACTCAAATGCCTTTCCAGTTTATACACCTTTCACTGACTTCAGTAACTCCAACGACATTTCGTCGACTACTGCTGACTTACTTGAGCTCAGCTGTGTCCACAGAAATTTCGGGAAAAGATGTCAGTTACGCACATTTGGAAGAGCAGTAACAGTCGGTCTTTCAAACAACCCCATACTCTCCAGCATCTTCTCCTTCCTTTCCATCCCCAGTAATAGCGTTTCAATCACCTACACATTTTCCTAGTTTTCTCGCATTATACCCATTTCTCTAGTGCGTTATATGTTTTATTACCTCATCATCAGCCTGTGATATAACCACGTGAAGTGTATAGTGGTAGATGGGTTTGGTTTAGTTGCAGTTCTCAAGAGAATAATTCGGGAAGTCCAACGTCCATTATATGTCTATCGCCATTTTATTTATTTTTTATACGACACGTACTAACATCTATAACACCAACCGCAGATGCTGTTGTTTTACCCTATAGTCATCTAACGAGACGTTTCTGTTTTCGAGCCATTAAAATTCACTACTCCCTACTAATTCTAATTTTAGGACGCTTATCTCCATCTCACATTCTTAATTTTCCTACAACTTTCGTTCTAACATTCCGCTCACCGATTCGTAGAATGTTAGCTTTTTACGCCTTGATAGTTGCTTATAGCCAATCCCTATGTGGAGTTTCAAAGTTCGTGAGCTTATTTTAGGAAGATTTCATGCCCAGCGGACACACTTAAGGTCTCTTTCTTCAGATTTTTCCATTGCCTTCTGAGTCCTCATGGCGTGGATCATTTCTCATTCTTCTATCTTTCAGTGAGTTTCTCACATCGAGATCCACAGTGTACTCCGAACATCTAACAGTCCGTATATACATAGGCTACTGCGGCCAGTGTCATGTTGATTAAAATTTTTCTGGGTGTTGTACCACGTTAGTCTATAACATATTTTCTTTATAAACTTAAGACCAACGCTTCGACTGTATTTAAACGGCCTTCATCAGGGCGATACTCAGAGGAAGATCGTTGTAATACGATCGAAATGTTACTCTTATTTATAATTAAAGTGCTTTATACAATGACAAGGTGCAACATCCAGAAAAATGTTGATAATCATCTCTAATAGTTATTCCCCCGCGCCCCTCTTTTGGAAAGGGTGTTGTCAGAATGAGGCCTACTTCTGATAATGGAAATCATTGAGCCTCCCATAGTGATGGAGTTACAAGTATTGGCTTTGTGTTTATGTGGTTTTATGTTTGTGGTACATTTTTCTTTTGTTGATATATATGTTTTTGCTCTATAAATCACATTGCTCTTAGTCACATTCAGTCTGCTTTCTATTGGTATATGAAACTTCTATGTTATGGATGTTTGAGCTACTTTTTGGCCACTAAGAGAGAGGGAAGGAACATTTGCATGTCACGCCTAGTCTCACCGTCCCTATGTAACTAAACATCCTACATGAAATCTACGGGTAGCATGTCCTTCTTGCCGGATCATACCATTTCTTAACAGTAAGGATAGACCTACTAAGTATCATAGGTTCTTATGAGACACAACCTGGCTCAAAGGTGCGTACAACATTCCTCTATAATGATGCAAAATGGTGGCTCTCTGCGACGTCACCCCGAGGCTCGATGACGCTTCCAGCAGCGAGGTGTCAACACGTACCAAAAAAGGCAGCAGTTAGTAAGTTCATGTGACATGGAAGGCGGGCTAATGGTGCCACATTGACATGAGATTTCACCACAATTCTGCTCATCGTTGCGGTGGACATGTAACACGAAGGGAAGGTCGTGTCACAGCCCATCTTACCGACGTTAATGTCTTTCTTTTGACGCTCCGTGTTGTAGTCAAACGGTTGTTTTGTGAGTTGGTGAGGAAAACATTCCAGACACACCGCCGCTCAGAATTAGCACGGAAAGACCTCAGGAGCTTTGGCTCCCGCAGATTACGAGGTAGGAAAGAACAGTTAGTGGGATAATGAGCAGCAGGAAGATGTTCTTCGCATCCTTTTTTCATGGCTGAAAAAGTTTCAACCCATCTTGCAGAATACTGTGGAACTGTATTCCAGTGATACGTGATCGCCCTCCTTTGGAGTGCGATGCGACCGCCACATGAACGGCAGGGGTGTCAATGGTTAACCTACCTGCAGGGGCCACGGGCTACTTTTCAGGCTTTATCTGTAAACGTTCTTTTGCAAAGTTCTCAACAAAAGTCGTTGAGTCCCAAGGTGACATCAAGCGGCGACATACTTTTGCACCATTAGAGACGAAGATTGAACGCGCTTTGGAGCCAAGTTCGGAACATACGCGTCACAATGGGAAGGAATTATGGGGTTCGAAAGAGTGATCCTAGATAACAGAACGCAGCATGTCATTCTCAATGGAGAGAAGTCTTCCGAAATAAGAGTGATTTCAGGTGTGCCGCAGAAGAGTGTCGTACGACCGTTGCTATTCACAACATACATAAATGACCTTGCGGATAACATCAAAAGTTCACTGAGGCTTTTTGCGGATGATGCTATGGTGTATCGAGAGGTTGTAACAATGGAAAACTGTACTGAAATGTAGGAGGATCTGCAACGAATTGACGCATGGTGCGGTGAATGGCAATTGAATCTCAATGTAGACAAGTGTAATGTGCTGTGAATACATAGAAAGAAAGATCCTTTATCATTTAGCTGCAATATAGCAGGTCAGCAACTGGAAGCAGTTAATTCCATAAATTATCTAGGAATAGGCATTAGGAGTGATTTAAAATGGAATGATCATATTAAGTTCATCGTCGGTAAAGCAGATGACAGACTCAGATTCATTGGAAGATTCCTAAGGAAATGTAATCCGAAAACAAAGGAAGTAAGTTACAGTACACTTGTACGCCCACTGCTTGAATATTGCTCACCAGTGTGGGATCCGTACCAGATATGGTTGATAGAAGAGATACAGAAGATCCAACGGAGAGCAGAGCGCTTCGTTACGGGTTCATTTAGTAATCACGAAAGCGTTACGGAGATGATAGATAAACTCCAGTGGAAGACTCTACAGGAGAGACGCTCAGTAGCTCGGTAAGGGCTTTTGTTGAAGTTTCGAGAACATACCTTCACCTAGGAGTCAAGCAGTATATTGCTCCCTCCTACGTATATCTCGCGAAGAGACCATGAGGATAAAATCATAGAGCCCACACAGAGGCATACCGACAATCTTTCTTTCCACGCACAATTTGAGACTGGAATAGAAGGGAGAACCGATAGAGGTACTCAATGTACCCTCCGCCACACACCGTCAGGTGGCTTGCGGAGTGTGGATGTAGATAAGATGTAGATCCTTTACTTATGTTGTTCATTTTAAAACGTAAGCAAAACTAACCCTCTGTTTACTTTTCGGATTTCGTACTTCATTTTATATAGGTTCTCAAGAACTTTTTATTTGTGTGTGTGTGTGTGTGTGTGTGTGTGTGTGTGTGTGTGTGTATGTATGTTTGTGTGTTATATTAATATTTCGTTCAGAGACATAATATTTTAGTATTTAAAGCACACATGTCTCTCAGTATATAACTACAAGACAAATACTAGTCCCTATTACATTCATAAGGACAAATCTGTAATGATGCTGTACGTCAGTAAAACGAAACTTAACTACAGGAATGTCATGTAATTTTGTAGACACGTCTATGAATTTTTGGAATATATATTCCTAGCGTTCACACACAATAAATGTGTAATTAGAGTTATTAAAAATCTAGGAAACATTTATTTCATGCCTCATTATGTGCCTGTATTCTGCATTCCTTGTTTGTTGAAAATAATTAGTGTTATCGAAACACACTTGGGGATAATTGAAGCTCGTAATGCTAAGAAACATGTTTACACTTGATAAGAATTTCGGGATTAATTTCGTAGTGCGAATTAATTAATTTCCCCTCTAATTACTCAGCCTGAGCTGTAACAACAGCACCCTTCATCATGGCCCTGACATGCGACCACAGAAAAACACAAAATGTTGAGCCATATGCCGACGTCGCTTAATTAATAATGTTACGATTATACCCTCCTACTCTTAATGTTATCAACTGAGCTGCTAAGAAATGTATCCTCGCACAAATTACAGTGTCGGCTAACGAATATAAAGCAATTTTCTTTTTTCCTGTAAGTTCTCTTATAATATTACGCAGGGCTGGGAAGCTAGTAGCCGAAGGCATCGCAGGCTCGAGCTGAAATTCCGGCAAATCTGCACTTATAGCGATGTGATTTTGTCTGTGGTTTACTCAGGGTTCTCGTTAAAATATCTCATTGTAATTAGAAGTAAATGGACTAAGAATAAACGATCTTAATTACACGTAATAGGCATCAGATGCAGTAGACGTTAAAACTAGGACCATGTGACAGTTGATCCAAACAGAGGTCCAGTACCTTAATCTTTTCAGTGACATTAAGGACAGGATAAATTTTCGCAATATGTACGTTACTCAAATGTGTGATACAACAATATATATAGGGTGATCAACAACAATCTGGAAAGCTTAAAAGGGTGTTGCAGGCGAAGTTGTGCTGAGAAATAATTGTTTCCGAGTTATCATTAAATCATCTTGACAGGCCCCAATACGAAACACAAACAGAATGCCTAGTTACCATGGTATCCACGACAACAAACTAAAAGAGAACGCAGTTGTCATTTCGGATAGACTCATAGAAAGGTCGGACATCTGATCTTTTTATTAAACCAGAACTGGTGTTTTGCTGTTTCCTGATGCTTAAATAATACTCGTCTACAATTTTTATTCGTCGTTAACTAGGTGGTAATCTAGGAGATAACTGTGGTGCACAAAACTTCATTTTAGAGTTGGTTCACAAGATTTTCTCAATATTTTGGCATACTGGACCTACGTTTTCTTATGGTTTGTTACTGAGTAACTGCATTTCATTTAACTTTTTAGTCATTGTTATCTTTGAATTTCAGGAAGATACCTGTAAATCCTGACGTCATGCATAGTGATCTTGCTTGGACACAAATGGATCTATTTGATCACGATAAGTGCCGACGACAATAGTAATTCACACGTTACGCGCGGAAGCTAGCATTCCTCACTGCTGGTTGCTGTCTCGTTTACGTTGCCACTGCATTGTTAGTTGTTAGCAGTGATGCGCACTTCTGGTCGGCTACTGTTCAAAATTGGTCGATATGCATCACATGTATGAGATCAATGACAGCAATGTCGGAGAGTCTAAGCGACAAGCTATAGCAACAACATCAATGAACTGCCTTTAATTAGTAATCAAAATGTCCTCAGTCCTGGGTTCGAATCTCGCCTTGTTTAAATTTTGAATAAAAGTCATCGGAAATGGTGGCCGAAGACTTCTGGCATGAGAAGTCACCCTCATTCTGCCAATGGCCTTGTCAAAGTGAATGGAGGGCACTCATGCCTGGAGGTGGGGAACTGCTCTTAAAATGCGGAAGAATCAGCAATGATCAACGACAGGGAGGCGCAAAAGGCAATGGAAACAACTGCATCAATGACACATAATGTTTATTCATAGGATATGCGGATTGCATTTGAAAAAGTGTCATGATGATCTCTCCAATAGGACAAGAGTCCTGAGCAGTCCCCCATTTGGGTCTCATGGAGGGATCTGCTAAGGGGGAGGGTCTATGAGTCGGGGCGCTTATTGTCAGAAGTTTTAACGTGAAAGGGAAGCTAGAAACGGGAAATGGGAAACGCTAAGTCTCAGTCTAGATGTAGTGGTGGTAAGTGAAATGAAATCGAAGTCAGATGGGTACAGAATAACATAAACAGTAGCAGAAAATAGTGTGACGGGAGAAGGATTCGTTACAATTGGGAAGGAACGACATAGGTGCGTTAGTGTGAACAGTCCAGTGATAGGATTGTTCTCATCAGAATCGACAGCAAACCAAAGGCGACAACAGTAATTCAGGTATACAAGCCGGTATCGCCAGCAGAAGATGCTTCCTTGAACAATGGCTTTGTTCTTGTAGTATCGACGTGCTTTATCGACTTATTTTGCAGGGGCGACATGTACAGATGGGCACACCTGGAGTATAGGTTCAGGCCGTGCACGAGATGGATAGAGGGTGTGGGAGGTAGGTCGGAATTGTTTGGAGATAGGGGATAGGAGGGGATGGACAGAAAGGAGTATGTGATGGACAAACACACAGGGGGGAGAAGGAGGCGGACACAGTGATGGGAGAGGAGAAGATGTGTGTGACATAGCTATCGATTGCATTTGCGAGTGAAGCCTCAGGCAGGCTAGTCATATTACAATTATTGCATTGTTATGCCCCAATCGTGCACATCGCCAGGTGTATGGAGATTTGCGTACCTTAGCAATACAGATAGCAGTACTGTAGGTGCAACGAAAACGAATGGGTATCTGTGGAGCATCGAAACTACCTCTTCCATCATGAAGAGGGCAGCAGCGTCTCGGTCTCTCCAGTAGTGCAGCGGCGACAATCTGAATGATTTACTGATCTGGTATAACTCTGACCCTATTGTAGTTATTAAGTAAACAACTGAAAGCACGGAGGAAGTACAGCTCTTATCTTTCTCTAGGACATGCAGCTCTACTGTACTGTTAAATGATGATGGCATAGTCTTGGGTAGATCGTTCTGGACATGAAATAGTAACCCTGTTCGATGCTCTGGACCGGAAATATCCAGTTGGATGTCGTCATAAGAAACAACGAAACTGGCGTGTTTCGCGTTGCTGGGAGCGGGGATGCAGGCTATAGAACCTAATATTGGCAACTGATAGACAAATATGGTGGAATTCACAGACGAGGCAGATAGGAAGACAGAACCCATCACGATAGTAAAAATTTATTATGGCAACTAGCTTTGCAGATAATGAAAAGAGACAGAATGTACCATGAGAGTACAGACATTGTCCAGATACTTTACGGTAACGATATTTACGTAGAATAAATAACAAACCACCCCCAATGACGAATAATGATTCATTTCAATTTACGATGCATCTCGATCCCTGGAGTCTCATCTTCTGGTGCTTCGTCAGTCTACATCATTTTTCAAATTCAGATTAATATTGCACTGTTAAATTCACATAGGTACAGTTACGAAGGGTACATCGTGAATGCAAGCTAGTATTATTGGAAAAACTATATTTTCCAGTAGTGGTTACCTGGGTTTGAAGTACTGTGGTCATATTTACGTATATATGTACACTTATCGTCCCATAGCATATTTCTAAACAAAAGTCAAAGGATGTCTAAATGTAAAACTGCTACCTTTCTACGTTTACTTAGATGGTGATATCTCGATGAAGCCTCAAACATGTAACATTATTAAATACACATAGAAGCCACTTTCAAGCATTTTGTATGAAAATTGTATGTGATTCATGTAATGAAATATTTGTTTCTTTAGGATAAAATAATGTTTTAAAATACCTGAAAGAACTACGGCTGGTGAACTCTGATCATTCAACAATTTTTCAAACGATTTTCCTTTGCGAAAAATTATTTCTCGTTCTTTTAGTAAATCAAGTTTGATGCTGCTCTTTAACTTGCGGAGTACAGTTAGGTTGTTCTGGATGTCACTTAGTCTGTGTCTGTTGAGGTACAGGTGGTTACCAATTGCGGATTTGTCGAAGTGGTTGAATCTGACAGCTTCAGTGTGTTCTTCGTAAAGTATGTGGGATGTTATGCGTGTTTTTCCTATGTAAAATTCAGGGCGGCTGTTTCATTTTAATAATTGCACTGACCAGTCACGTTAAGGTGGCCGCCTCTGAAAAGCCTCAATAAATTCATTTGGTAGCACAGACCCTGCGGGACACACAGGAATATTATCAGCTAGCTTCTGGAATATACCAACACAAGTGCAGTGGCCAGCTCCGCTAGGTTCCACGATTAAGGATGCATAGCGAGGACTGTATGACTCAGCTGGCCTCATATATTCTTAACAAGTCTGTTTGTGTGGCCATCCTCCACAGCACGCATATAAATACTTGTTTTGAAAATCAAACTGCCTATTCCTGCTCCTAGTTATTTTATTTATCCCATACGCGTTTCGCCTTCTCCTGTTCTAAGACATCATCAGTAGGATCTATAATGATACAGTTTTGTTAGTTATAGATTATCAAACATTCAGTGGGATCTACATTCATACTGTTTTGTTAGTTATAGATTATCAAACATTCAGTGGGATCTACATTGATACAGTTTTGTTAGTTATAGATTATCAAACATTCAGTGGGATCTACATTGATACAGTTTTGTTAGTTATGGATTATCGAACATTCAGTGGGATCTACATTGATACAGTTTTGTTAGTTATAGATTATCAAACAATTCACTTCGCGATTTTTTGTAAAAATGAAATTACTTCCTGTTTGCTGATTTGCGTTTCTCACATCTGGTCTGGCATAGGGAGAACATTTGATGTCAGATACAAGGGACACATGAGAGCATGGAAATATGGGACAAACCACTCCACATTTGCAGAACTCCTAATACAAAATGACCAAAAACCAACCACTAGAGAAGATGACATGAGAATAATTAGAATCAACAATAAAAAGCACCTTCTGACCATGCAAGAAAATTACCACATACATAAAACCAAAGCAGAGAGGAAAATCCTGTTGAACGAGCAAGTACACATGCCAAGCAATTCATTATATATACTAATAGGTAAAATAATAGAATAATGTTCGCAAAAAGGATAAATGTAATAATACTGTCCAATGTAATAATAATAGGTGTGAGGTTGATAGATCCTCCATCGGGCGCCTCCCCAGGTGGCGGATAGGGCAAAGCCTCCCAGATATGGGTGGCACCGAGGAAATCAAATACTCGGGGCGGACCAAAACTATCACATCCTCGAGGATAAGTACTCGGAGTAAAAACCGGCGAAACGAAGAAAACTAACACAAAAGCCCAGACACGTCTGTGTGGTAACCACCGGTACTCTGGCCAGCGTCTGTCACCAATGGTGCGGCTGATACGAGCTCCAGGAACTGAAAATCCCTGGTTCTACCAAACTGGCGCAAGCCAGACGAATTACAAGCATAATGGCAAGTACACCTAAAAACAACATTACCCCAGGTGGACGATCCACCCGTCGCAAGACGGCAACCAGGCACTCGGATTCTGGGGGACCTGGAGATGTAGTAAAGGGCGAGTCGGAGCGCTCTGGCAAACTACCGAAGAAAACACACACATACTTTGGCACCTTCAACATACAGACACTAATACAAACGGGAAAATTACACAATCTAACAACGGAACTCACCAGTCAAAAGATCTCGATCCTAGCGCTACAAGAAACAAGATACACGGATTCAGACACAATAGACTACGGAAACTACAGATTCTTCAAGAGTGGAACCAACAGGAAAATCGGCAAAGGAGGAGCTCTCCTCGGCATGGCCTTCGCAGTAAACAAAAACATCCTAGACTCAGTAAAAGAAGTCAACGCGATCAACAACAGGCTCATGACCATGCGAATCAAACACGCCAACAAGAACTACACCCTCATCAACGTACATGCCCCCACGAACGCAGACAACAAGGACAAACCAGAAGAAACAGACAAATTCTGGGACAAACTCGAAACCACCCTGGCAAAAATACCCCAAGACAACGCGAAAATTCTACTAGGCGATTTCAACGCACAAATCGGCAGAGAAAAACGCTACAGAAAAACAGTAGGAAATTTCCCGGCACACAAATTCACCAACAAAAACGGCACCAGACTGATCGAACTCTGCCAGCAAAACAACCTCAAAATCATGTCAACCTCCCTGATGAAAAAGCCCAAGAAACAAAAGACGTGGCGATCACCAGTCCACTCACTAGGCGAATTCCAGATAGATCACGTGGCAATCTCCTATGAATACCAGAAAGAAATTCACGACGTCCAAGTGAGAAAAGGCGCCAACATAGATTCGGACCACTACCTAACAAGAATCAAAATCAAACTCACACCAAGATGACAACACAAAAAGAAATTGACCTCACAGAAATTTGATACAAGAAAGATCAGAGAATCGAACATCACAGAACACTGGGAAAAACAAGAGGCGAAAGATTGGACCAGCTTTAAACAAAAAATTGTGAACACAGACAAAGAACTGATCCCGCTGACTAGAAAACCCAGGCACCCTTGGTGGAACACTACCTGCGAAATAGCCTACAAAATCGAAGAACAGCTTTCACAAACTACAACAGCAACAAAATGCAAGAAACACGGGACAACTTCTATGAAATTCGAAGACAAACATCGAAAACAATAAGACAAGAGAAACGCAAATACATAAACGATCAGCTAAACTCCATCGAAGAAGACTTCAGAAATTTCAACACACGGAATTTCTACAGGACGTTCGCCAACCAAGTCAAAGGATACTCACCACAGAACCTCTGCTTCAGAAAAGAAGACGGAAAACTGGCACTTACCAACAAAGAAAACTGTGAAGAGCTCGCGAAGTACTTTTCAAAATTACTAAATTGCCCGGAACCTAACTCAACCTTCGAACCCCGAGAACCGGCCAACGCACCGGAAGACTCACCATCACCAACAAAAGAAGAAATCCTCCACTGCATAAAGAAACTGAAAAACAACAAGGCAGCCGGTGAAGACGGAATAACGGCAGAACTGCTGAAGAACCTAGGACCAAACTCGCTAAACGAAATCACGCAAATCATTCAGAACACCTGGACAACCGAAATCATACCTGACGACTGGAAGACCGCACTCATTCACCCGCTACACAAGAAAGGTGACAGGACAGACACAAACAATTATAGAGGAATTTCCCTGCTACCGGTCATCTACAAAATTCTATCAACCTGCCTTCTCACCAGAACGCAAGGACCACTGGAACCCGCCATCTCGGAATACCAAGCGGGTTTCAGACCCAACAGAGCCTGCCCCGAACAAATCTTCAACCTGAAATCAATCATAAAATCCCACATGACAAGCCCCAAAAAAATCATCTGCACTTTCGTCGACTTCAAAAAGGCTTACGACTCGATCGACAGAAAGTCCCTCATCCAAATCCTCAGAGAAAAAGGCCTAGACCAAATGACCCGAAGACTAATCGAACAGACACTAACCAATACAAAATCCTAAGTCAAATTCATGGGCGAAATCTCGGACCCCTTTGAAATCCACACTGGCCTAAGACAAGGAGATGGACTATCCCCGCTATTGTTCAACATCGTCCTGGACAAAGTAATGAGCGAAGGGGAAGCTGAAGTCAGGAGACAAAACACCTGGAGACCAGTCACATTAGGAAGGAAAAGACTGGAAATCCCTTACCTAGCATTCGCAGACGATCTAGCGATACTGACCTATGACCCAACATCAGCAAAAACACAGATCGAAATCCTGAAAGAATGCGCCGAGAAAGTCGGCCTACAAATCTCTTTTGAAAAAACGCAAGTCCTAACAAGAGAAGGCGACGACATCACAACCAAGTACGGCAAAATTAAAGGGGTCACACACTTCAGATACCTAGGCGAAATCATCGAACCGACCGGAACAGAGAAACTGGCTTACGAAGACAGACAACAGAAGACACGGAAATCACTAGGCATGGTACGAAACGTCTACAACAAACAATGCATTTCCAGAAACACCAAGATCAGACACTATAACACAGTGATCAAACCCGCCGTACTGTATGCCAGCGAAACACTAGCACTCAACAGGAAAATCAAAATTGAAGAAATCAAAAAAGAAGAACGCAAAATCATGAGGAAAATTTTAGGAGGAAGACCCACACCAGATGGCTACAGACTACAGAAGAACTCAACAGTACAAGCATATTCGAACATCGAGAACGATATGAGAAAAAGGCGCCTTAAATTCTACGGACATTTAGATAGACTCCCTGAAACAAGACTCACCAAGAAAATTCTAGAACACATCAAGACACTTAAAGTCTCGACACCCTGGATGGAAGGAGTCCGAAAAGACCTACAAGCAATTGGCACCACAAACACCACAGACAGAAGCACCTTCCGAAAACACATAGACAATTGGGAAGTAAAGTCAGAAGCGCTAAAACAGCGGACCAAACAAGAATGGTCTGAGGAGAGAAAAGAGGCCCTCTCCAAGAGAATGAAGGAGTACTGGAAGGACAAGAAGAACAAGCCTTCAAAGTCATAAGCTTAACGATTTCCTTTTAGGGAAAATTCGCCAACAATAATAATAATAATAATAATAATAGAACCCAACATGTTTACACTCACTCATCAATGACCCCTAATAATGAAACGGAAAGTCAAATCAGCTGTCACCAAAGTTTTCAGCCACTCGCTAACAGGTAGTACAACCGCCACCCTTCCCCCCCCCCCCCCTCCAAAAAAAAATAAATCGGCTCTATTCCCACCCTCTCTGTCCCACTCATACGCACACACACGGTATAAACACCATAAATAGAAGTTAGTAACGAACATATACTTCGTTACGTTGGCAACAAATAGGTAAACATACCAAAGACGATGAAACACGTAATGGCGTAATGTAGTCACAATATTTACGCTGTGAAAAGAAGTGTACGATGAAATAGTTGGCTGGGTCTGAGCACTATGCGACTTAACTTCTGAGGTCATCAGTCGCCTAGAACTTAGAACTAATTAAGCCTAACTAACCTAAGGACATCACACACAGCCATGACCGAGGCAGGATTCCAACCTGCGACCGTAGCGGTCGCTCGGCTCCAGACTGTAGCTCGTAGAACCGTACGGCCACTCCGGCCGGCGAAGTAGTTGTATACAGTGACAGAAGAACGATAGTCCACCACAAAAAGAGTGAGAAACATGGTTAACAGTGCTTGGATGACGTAAACACAAAGTTGTGACTATAGATCAGTGATAAAAGTGGTAGTACGACCTCCAGACCAGATGTGAGGAAGCGCAGATCAGCAAATCGTAAGTAATTACGTTTTTACAAGAAATCGCGAATTGAACTGTTTGGTAATCTATAACTAACAAAACTGCATCATTGTAGATCCCACTGATGATGCCTTAGAACGCGAAACGCATATGGGATAAATAAAATAACTAGCAACAGAAAAATGCAATTTGATTTGCAAAACAAGTATCCATATATTCTTGTTTGCCTCTAAACCGGTTGGAATACGGTAACCTCATCCTGGTGCTCTGCGAACCAAAGACATACACCGCGAACTATGCGGCTGGTAGATGCCATTGTGTCCATGACAAAGAAACTTCGTGCAGGGGCGGACATGGTCCCCAAAGGTAGATGCATATTTGTGTTGATCCACTGTGCCTTCCGGAATGTCGAGATCACTCAGGAAAAGCAACGAAAACATCCCCAACAACATAACTTATGCAGTGTGTTTCCTTTCACATGCATCACGTGAATCGGTTAGAATCTTTTGCTTTGCTGTGCTTAAATAGGGAATGCCTGTAAAAGGTTCTGTTGTGTCAGTTGTTTTTGTAGTGATTTTGTGGCCGAAGTTCGCCTGTATCTTGATGGATAGTTTGCCGATTGATTTCATTGAATATTCATCGTTTATTGCACTTGCCTTGGTTGTCTTGGAAACTGATGGTATGTATATCTAGTGTTAGTGGACTGGGTCTTAAAGATGATGCACGTGCCTAATCCAGCATTAATCTAAATGCGATATACTTGAGTGTGTTTGGATGGTGTGATGATTTGTGTATTTTCATATCGGTGTATGTTGGTTTCCTCTAAATGTAAATACTATGTTCTTGCTGTTCATTAACAACTGTGAGGTATACGAAATTTAATGAGTGACTTGTTCCATATTCTACCGCGAAATTTATTTTATTGTGCAGTGAAATGAATGTTTGTACAGATTCATTAAGCTGGTGTTTTGCGCCATCAGAAAGCATACGAATTTTTAATGACTGACTTTTTCCATGTTCTACCGTGAAATTTATTTTATTGTGCTGTGAAATGAATGTTTGTACAGATTCATTAAGCTGGTGTTTTGCGCCATCAGAAAGCATTAGATTGCCACCCACACATCTCCTGTAATAAACAACTCTTACAACAATTTTATTTTTCCCTTCAAAAGATTTATTTCCTAAGTGGCTGATGACTGTCAGCCACACGACTTTTCGTATCAGTATCCTCAGTAAATTCTTTCTAATGATAGATTTTATCATTAAATGAGAGGCAGTTGTGGAACAGTACTAATTCCAGAACTCTGGTACGGTTGACTTTGAGTTTGAGACGTTTTTACTAACAACTTCAATTGTCTCTTTGCCAGGTACATTTGTGGATAGGTTAACAATATCAAATAGGGAAAATTAACTTATTTATGGCTTTTTATATATTTGATGTGATTTGTTAGCTCCTGCGTATTTTTTATTGAATATGTTGTTACAAAAGTGTAAAACGGGGAATGGGAGGCAGCAGATAAGGTTTTCCTTCAGCCTGTTACTTGAGATTTCATGGCGTTTAACATCTCGCAACGATTCTTGTTTTCAAGTCAGCTAAGGCTGCCCACTAGTATCCGACTACAATGTGGACGGTGAGCATCTACACCAGACCAGCTAAGCATGTAAAACACCTATTTTGTGTTTCAAAATAATTGATAAATTCAAATTTTTGCTGAATACGAATGTCGGGTGCAATGGGTGTTGATGTATTACCCAGCTGTGCCATATGAAAGCTTGTACCAGACTGGGACTGCAATCCGAATTTCCCCTTATCACGAGCGATCGCGTTTACCACTTCGTCGAAGGTGACCACAGGCGATATGCGCGAAACCAACGTTCAAGTACCTGTCCGACATAACTTTTCATTTGTCGCCAATAAGTAATCCATCACAACATTTACATTCAGCGAAAATATAGAATAACATTTCATACAGTTCCTGATAGTTAAATCGTACGTAATTGTTGTCAACCTCTCTACAGAATATTGATGATCTACATGTAACCTTCACAGATACCTGATGTTAACACAGGATGTCCCATGAAGGATGGTCAGCAGTCAGAAATTAGAGAGAGACGATCATTCGAAGCGAAAAAGCCTAGTAAGCATTCGATTCTAAAGTGTGTACCTTAAGAGACGTTGATGTTCGGTACTATAAAACAAATCTCTTCTACTGCAGGCTATTTGCTTTCCACATTTTGAAAGGTGGTAGTACGGACCGAGACTAGGAAATACAGCCTAGTAATTATGGGCTCTAAAGTGCATAACTTAAGAGCTGTGTACACCTTATTCGTTACTGTGAAACGCATCTCTTCTACTGCAAAAGAGCTAACAGATCTTCAGGTATACATTTAAAGCCCATGTTTACCAGATAATATTTTCTTCTTTTCGTCTTTCCTACATCCTCCCAAATATAAAAAGCAAAGAACTTGCAGCAGAAGAAGTTTGTTTCACAGTATTCAAGATGAATAATAGCTCATAGCTCTTAAGGTATAAACTTTAGAGCCTATGTTTACTTTTTCTTTTGCTTGGAATGATCGTTCCTGTCATACCCCCGAATATTCAGTATCCTTCGTGGGACACCCCGTATAATCAAGTAAAATTCATAAATAATAATTAATTAGTAATACCTCAATTAATAGTCATTTGCAACATCCGAGAACAGTTTAGATATATTCAAAATATTTGCGTTTATTTTCCTGAATGATTAAATTACTTTAAATATCCACTGTAGTCTCTGAGATTCAAACTCCTTATTCCAAAAGACACCATTCTTCCATCCTGTCCTACACTGCTTAACACACGGATCACCAACGCAACTGCGGTTGAGAATGGTCAAAACTGGCCAATACTGTGACGTTATACGTCCTTTTGACACGTGTGATGAAAGACAGCCACGTACGGACTCAGTCGTCTGTCTGAGGTTGTTCCTTGCAAAGTGTACGTACCAAACGCTGGAACGTTTCTTAATTTTTAATTTTTGAGTTGAGCATGTCTGCCCTAAACTTTGACTATTGCCTTCTCGCAACGTAGTTTTACGGTTTCTAAATTTTCGTCTGATGAAGACATCGTTGGAGGTGTCGAAACATATGTCAACGTATTAAACAATTATTTGGAACCTGTTGGCTGTGTTATTTCTCCGTTGAAAAATTATATGTACCAGAGTGAAACATGCTCGTATCATAGCACGAAAAAGAATAAAATAAGCATGGGCAGAGGTGGGGATGTAAAAGAATGGAACTAGCTATTTCCTTATTTGGCTCTTGAGAGACATTAACATCAAAACGTCTTAACCTATTTGTGCCTTTCTTCTCTTTAGTATTATTACCCATGTCGTGTAATACAATGCATTGTGCCAAGTAATATAACATGATACATGATGTCATCCGTCAGGAATAAATCCACCCTTCAGAGATTTTATTCAACGAGATAACCTTTTTTCAGGCATATGGTACTGAATAATGTTTACTATGGCTGGCAAATTTTCTGTATTTTCGGCACATTATCAACGACTTCAGCCAGTGAACTATAAAACGCAGGTGTGCCTTTACGATGCGCTTAAGAGCTCTCACTGTGCTGGGTAAACTGTGTTAACATGTAAAAAGATCGAGAATACGTCTAGATGTTTTAATTTAAAACTGTTCGAAGCTGGAGATGATTTGAAAAGCAGGAACTCTTCTTTTTTATTCCTAGCTGTGCCCAGGCCATATTCCCCTTTTTGTTTTATAATATATACATTTTTCATTTTCCTTAACAAATCTTAATCTTCCACGTAGGTTTTTGTTGATCTGGCGACAATTGATCTTGTATAGGTCTTTTTTGTCTTTCAAACCTTATTGCATATATTACGTTAAGGGATAAGTTTTCAGAAAACAACGGGACGACTAATAACTAAATGTACTGGTCGATCTTCTTACAAAATTTGGACTGATTGGTGTAAGTATGAAACACACACGTGGTGCGTGTAAAGGAACTCAATGAAACATCTTTTTTGCCCGTAAAATCCGAATGAAGCTAGATGTTTTAAATCAGATTTTCAATTTTACCGCAAGAATGTAGTGCATTTTATTAATTCGAATCACTTTAATGAGTTTTCCCATATTTAATTCACATAAGAGTGAATTTTATGTGCTACGCTTACCTGATCTTTAAATTATCCTATTTCAACAACGGAGAAAGATAAGTGGATAAAGAAAACTGTTTTGTTTCATTTATCTTCCTTAGCACGAAGCTTGAACCGATTTGTACAAGTAGGGAAGTGGTGTCCTTTCGAAATCTTCCAGAGAAACGTGTTTTTTTGCACGTATTTGTACGTAAAGTCCGAATGACGCTCATAAAATTATACCATTAGCGGAGCATTAATTTCAGCCCAATTAATACCTTTTCCAAAGCGATTTTTCTATTCGTGCAATCTGCCTGGTCAGCATCTACGGTTCGTCGTTCAAACATTGCTAAATGTACTGTAACATAGCTGCAGTAAGAGACATGTTCGATTGGTTGGTCCAATCTAAGCAAACGGTCTGCACCACATATTTCTAGCTCAAATGGGAACCAGGCAACAAACCCCCCCCCCCCCAACCTCCTCCTAGCACCAAACCATGATTTTGCATGCGGGCTCCTCAAAGGTATTTATTTTACAGCACATTGCACTATCGCTTTTGAAGCGTGTAGCTGGTATCCGCAAAAACAAATTTTGCTCTTCACGTCTTTCATTCGACGCCTGGAGTCAACCGAAAGCGTCGGTTTGTGTCCCAGTGAAACACGGAGGGTAATCAGTACTCCAGAAGCGAATGAGCAGCGTGCTTCTACATGGTGGTAGCAGTTAGCTGGAGCCAGGGCACTGCTGTCCTTGCTGGAGTACTCGTTATTCTTAGTCGTGTACTGCCTCTGATATTACATATCGGTAAATTGAACATCGCACTAGCCTAATTTGAGACAACTATGTCGAATGGACTGGTAAAACTCCCCTTAAAAATTCATATTGCTTGTAATGGGAAGCAAACCAAAGCTTTCCATCGACGTTGTGCGTCGCATTGAAGACGTGATCAGTATTTTTTTGGACTCATACCAGGACTCCAGCAACATGCTGCAAAAACAAAATGGCACGTATCAGCCGAAATACTGGGTGATAAAAAAAAGTCTGTATAAATTTGAAAACTTAATAAACCGCGGAATAATGTAGATAGAGAGGTAAAAATTGGCACACATGCTTGGAACGACATGGGGTTTTATTAGAACCGAAAAAACAAAGTTCACAAAATGTCCGACAGATGGCGCTGGACAGTCAAACGCCAGTGACTGCGCATGACAATCGTGTATAAAAGGAGCTGTAATGAGAGAGAGAATCAGATGCGCCAGCAGTCGCAGCATGTTGACATTACCTGAAAAGGCGCTTTTAGTGAAGCTGTAGTATCAGAATGGGGAATGTGCTAGTTCAGCGTTACGATCGTATCGCCATAGGCAGGAGATTCGAACGGGTAGAGGTCCGTAGACAGACGCAGCTGTGGCGAGAATGATTTCGATGTTCAAAGCCACGGGTTGTTCAGACGATAGACCCCGTAGTGGCCGACCGAGCACAAGGCATAATGCTGCTGAGACAGTTCAGGAAGAAATGGAGACTGTAGCTGGTTCCTCTATGCACGGGGAAGTCAGCGCTCGTGCAGTCGCACGTCGCACCGACATTCCATACACTACTGTTTGGTTGGCACTTAGGCGTACTCTCCGATGCTATCCACACAAAATCCATCGGCATCATAAACTTTTACCTGGCGATTTAGTGAAGCGGAGGGAATTTGCGGTGTGGGCGTTTCATAAGATGGCGGAAGATTACGATTGTTTGAGTAACGTGTTGAGGACCGACGAAGCTCAGTTCATGCTCCGAGGGTCTGTCAACGCCCACAACTGCAGAATATGGGCTACCGAAAATCCTCGAACTGTCGTGGAAACTCCATTGCACGACGGGAAAGTCACGGTATCGGTTGGATTTACCACATCTAACGTTATCGGGCCTTTTTTCTTCGAGGAAACGCGTGATTCTGGTTTTGTAACTGCTACCGTGACTGGTGAGAGGTACGCCCATATGTTACAGAATCGCATCATCCCCAGCCTGGCTGAAAACACCTGCTGGAATGTACGATTTTTATGCAGGATGGCGCTCCTACCCATATTGCTAGACGCGTGAAAGATCTCTTGCGTGCGTCGTTTGGTGATGATCGTGTGCTCAGCCGCCACTTTCGTCATGCTTGGCCGCCCAGGTCCCCAGAGCTCAGTCCGTGCGATTATTTGCTTTGGGATTTCCTGTAGTCGCAACTGTATCGTGATGGACCGACATCTCTAGGGATGCTGAAAGACAACATCCGACGCCAATGCCTCACCGTAACTCCGGACATGCTGTTCACAACATTATTCCTCGACTACAGCTATTGTTGAGGAATGATGGTGGACATATTGAGCATTTCCTGTAAAGAACATCATCGTTACTTTGTTATGCTAATTATTGCTATTCTGATCAGTTGAAGCAGTATCTGTCGGAATTTTTTTAACTTTTGTATTTTTGTGGTTCTAATAAAACCCCATGTCATTCCAAGCATGTGTATCAATTTGTACCTCTCTATATACATTATTCCGTGATTGATTCAGTTTTCAAATTTATTCCGATTTTTATCACCCATTACATACGTATATATGAACAGAGAATAGGGCAAAAACGCTTTACAATCCCTGACGTAGACACTCCTGCAAGACAGATTGCTCACAGGGGCTACACTTGCGGCTGGACGCAAATAGCTAGAGAGAATTGGAGCAAGGTTGTGAGAGCGGTGAGGATGAGCTAGACAGAGAAAGGGGAGGAGGAGATGAACAGAGTTGTCAAGAGGGGTGAGGATGAGACGGTCATAGAGAGAGGTAGGGTGCGATGGACAGACTCAGGAAAGATAGAGAAATGGGGTGGAGCACACAGACAGTTGAGGGAGAGATGGACAGTGAATGAGGGTGGAGGGGGGAGGCAAACATGGAGAGAGAGACGGAGCTGAAGGAGTTATGTGAAATGTTTGTTTCAAATGTGTGTGTCAAATGCGTATGTCGTCAAAGCTGCAGGGAAACTTTTACCTAAGCAATAAAAGTCGCCATCCATTAAGAGTCTGACAGGCTACATTGAATAATTGAAATTTTCGCATACATTAATTAGTTCGACACAGTGAACGCAACATGAAGAAAGTGTGGCATCTATGAAGGGAACTTAAGAGTTAATTCATCGTACACGACATTTCTCCAAACCTGTAATGATTTCAAATAGCAGAATTTTCTGAGTTGCTAGACTCTGTCACACTGAGTGTTGAGTCATCGTGGAACATCAGTTGCTTCGTCAGTCTACCAGCAAACAGACCGAAACGTAGAGCATTCAAGAAGTTTGAAGAGAAGCGTGACAAGGACTAACGACTGAAGAGATTATGCGATCAACGACAACGGGCCCCCAAAGCCTGAAGACATACACTGATCAGTCAGAACTTGATTACCACCTACCAAATAGCCAATATTTCCACATTTGGCATGGATAACAACGGTGATGCGTCGTGTCATGGAAGCAATGAGGTCATCGTAGGTCGCCGGAGGGAGTTGGCACCACATCTGCACACTCTTGTCACCCAAGTCCTGTGAATTCTCTGATGTGACTTTCAATCACGCACCAGATGCTTTAGATGGGGTTCAGATCTGGTGACTTTGGGCCCCCGCACATGAATTAAAACTCAAACCGCTCTGTCACACTCCTGACCTTTTGACATAGTGCATTATGTTGCGGAAAAATGTCACCGCCGTCGGGAAACATGGTTGTCATGAAATGGGGTAGTTAGTCTGAAACCAGAATACTCCTTGGCCGTCATGGCGCCTTTAACGAGCACACTGGACCCATGGATGCCCACATAAATGTTCCCCAATGCATACTGGAGCCACCGCCAGTTGTCTCCGTCCTGCAGCACAGGTGTCAAGAGCTGTTACGCTGAAAGACGACGGATTTATGCCCTCCCATCAGCGTGATGAAGAAGGTACCGGGATTCATCAGACCATGCGGGGCTCTCCATTGCGCCAACGTCCAGTGTTGATGGTCACGTGCCCATTTCTGTCGTAGTTTCCGATATCATGGTGTTAATATTGTCAAATGGACAAACGTATGGTTCGTTGGCAGCGGAGGCTCATCGTTGTGAGTGTCCGGTGGTCCGTGCATTCAAACACAGTTTTACTCTTCCCAGCTTCAAAGTCTGATGTAAGTTCCGCCCATAGTTCGCCGCTTGTTCTGTTTTACCAGTCCACCAAGCCTACGATGTCTGACACAATGTGAAATGGTAGCCCAACCCCATGGCGTCTGCATGTGGTTTCACCCTGGTTTCGACACATGTAAAGATACAGCATTCTTCGAACACCCGACAAGTTCAGTTTCCCAAATGCTCGCGCTGAGCATCTGAGCCGTCGCAGTCTGTCCTCGATCAGACTTAGATCGCGCACCTTCCCCATTCTATCGACGGACAACAGGTTCACTAATACTACATGCGTGCTGCGTGTCTCTGACTAGTAGTTATTACACGCCAGGTGACGCTGCTGTCCCCTGAACGTTTATTTGTCGATAGAAGGTCGGTGGTCATAATGTTCTGGCCGCTCGTTGTATAGGGAATGATATGCTGCCTAGGAAATGCAACACTCTCAAATGCGCCTAGATTGCCAAGTATGTATCAAAGCAAATATTAATGCAGCTATTAAGAGAGTCAACTCAATGCACTTTATTACGATGTAGCACGCTTGTTACTCTCCTTTAGAATCTGGACTTTAATAAAAATGACAAGGAACTGTTAATCAGAACACAGGGATAAGCTGCGATCTAAATGACAATAGATTTATTCATTCTTAACATAACAAGACGAAAAAATCAGTAAAGAACCGCCACACAAACATTTTCATTCGACAAACGCTTTTACAAACATGGAGTCTATGGTGGACAAAGTGATCAGCTGGGGATCGACACACGACACCAACCAGAATTTTAATCGCTTTATCTAACTTCATACACGTGAATCCGGGTTATGGCACGAAAACTACCCCCAATCAAGCATCTATACTCTACCATCCCAAAGAGAGAAATATTGTTCGAAAGAACAGGGTGCTGAGAAACATATATTGGAGCCCTACGCCACAGCAGCAAATACTTTACACTCCTGTTGTTCAGGGCGGCACGCCATGATGCGTTCGGTGACTACATTTATACACCGCAAGCCACCCAACGGTTCCAGTCGCGTATGGTTCGCGGGCAGAACGACTTCTGGAAAGCCTCCGTGCGCGCTCACGTCATGGACGACTGCAATCTCTTATTAATGGCGCACGCTCGAAAAATGCAAGTACGGGGTCTCACGTTCGTTTAATTCGGAACGCGGACACTTTCCTATGAGCCTCTGAATGCCCAGTGGATTCCAGAGTGCACGTGGATCCGTTTCCGCCTCATGCTACCGCCACTCTGATTTGTAACAGAGTCTGGACGTCTGAGCGCCAGTGACCTGTTCCACGGAAATTCTCATCATGCACACAGATATACCGTCGGCTTATTGCCTAACAAGGCGCCATCCTCTGCTTTATTGCCAGTCTGCAATGCGCTTGCTATTGCAGCAGCCACTTCTCAGCACTTGTCTGTCTATCTGGACGTGGATGCCGATCGACCGGCGCCAACCAACGTGTCTGCACAATGAGACTACAGAACTCGGCTGTACGGAAATGTTTCCCCAGGTTCCGCAGAAAAATCGCGCTTCCAACGGCCCACCGTTGCCGTGCTCTTTTACTGCAGTCGTATAAATCGGCACCCTATTACTTTGAACACAGGTAAAGCTTACCGTTATTCCTTTAATAGAGCACGCAAGGCAGAGCATTAACTACTGCCCACCATTTCATCAAGATGTATGAAATCAAATCGTAATAAAGATCATATTCCCTAAGAACATGAAGTGGCTTAACACCGAATCAGAAGTGAGAGTGAGCGGCAATCTCTTAATGTTTCAGTGTGAACTGACCGTGTTTTAGAAACCATAAGGTAGGTAAGGATTTCGGGTGACAGGGTATTCCATTCTTCCAATATCAAGGTTAACAACTACTGGGCCGGCCGGTGAGGCCGAGCGGTTCTAGGCGCTACAGTCTGGAACCGTGCGACTGCTACGGTCGCCGGCTCGAATCCTGCCTCGGGCATGGATGTGTGTGATGTCCTTAGGTTAGTAAGGTTGAAGTAGTTCTATGTTCTAGGGGATGACCTGAGAAGTCCCATAGTGCTCAGAGCCATTTGAACCCTTTTTAATACGAGCGCTTGGTTCTTGGTCGTCCACTCTTAATATTCCCTCTTGGCTGTTGTACATATTGTATATGACTCCTCGCTCCCTACAGATTACCCCTACTTTGTTCAGAATTTCGAAGATCTGCATCATTTTACATTGCCCAACGCTTTTTTCAGGTCGACAGATCCTATGAAACTGTCATGGTTTTTCTTTAGCCTTGCTTCTGTAGCTAACCGCAACGTCAGAATTGCCTCTCTCGTGCATTTACTTTTCCTAAAGCCAAACTGATGGTCATGTAGCGCATCCTCAATTTTCTTTTCCATTCTTCGAATGGTTCAGATAGCTCTGAGCACTATGCGACTTAACATCTGTGGTCATCAGTCCCATAGAACTTACAACTACAACCTAACTAACGTAAGGACATCATACACATCGATGCCCGAGGCAGGATCCGAACCTGGGACCGTAGCGGTCACGCGGTTCCAGACTGAAGCGCCTGGAACCGCTCCGCCACACCGGCCGGCTTTCGATTCTTCTGTATATCATTCTTTCCACCTACCCGCCCTCTCCATTGCATTTAACCGTGAAATTCCCGTTACACTCTTAATGTTACTACCCTTGCTGTTAATGTCACCCAAGGTTGTTTTGACTTTTCTGTATGCTGAGACTGTCCTTCCGACAATCATTTCTCTTTCGATGTCTTCCCATTTTTCCTGCTGAGATTTCGTCTTAGCTTCCCTGCACTTCCTATTTATTTAATTCCTCAGCGACTTGTATTTCTGTATTCCCGAGTTTCTCGGAACATTTTGCACTTCCTCCTTTCGTCAATCAGCTTACGTATTTCTTCTGTTACCCATGGATTCTTGACGGTTACCTTCTTTGTACCTACGCCTTCCTTCCCAACTTATCTGGTGTCCGTTTTTAGAGATATCCATTTCTTTTCAACTGTACTGCTGGCTGAACTATTCCTTATTGTTCTATCTATAGTCTTAGAGAATATCAATCATACCTCGTCATTCCTTAGTACTTCCATATCCCACTTCTTTGCGTATTGATTCTTCCTGATTAATGTCTTAAACCTCAGCCTACTCTTCATCACTACTATATTGTGATCTGAGTCTATGTTTGCTCCAGGGTACGCGTTGCAATCCAGTATCTGATTTCGGAAGCTCTGCCTGACCATGATGTAATCCAACCGAAATCTTTCCGTATCACTCGGCCTTTACCAATTACACCTCCTCCTCTTGTGATTCTTGAACAGGGTTATCGCTATTACAAGCTAAATCATGTTACAGTACTTACTCTTTTTCCTCTCTCACTCCTTGTCCCAAGTACATATTCTCCTGTAATATTTTCTTCTACTCTTTCTCCTGCAACTGCATTTCAGTCCCCCATGACTATTAGATTTTCATCCTCCTTTATATTATATTACCCTTTCAATATCTTCAAACACTTCCATCTTCTGCTTGTGACGTCGACATGTATACCTGAACTATCGTTGTAAGTGTTGGTTTGCTGGCGATTCTGACTAAAATGAGCCTGCCACTGTACTGTTCACAGAAACACACTCTCTTCCCTACCTTCCTATTCATAACGAATCCTACCCCTGTTACACCATTTTCTGCTGCTGTTGATATTACCCTATACGCATCTGACCATAAATGCTTGACATCTTCCCACATCACTGATCCTACTATATCTACTGAGCCTTTGCATCTCCATTTTCAGATTTTCTGGTTTCCCTACCTCGTTCAAGCTTCTAACATTCCACGCTCCGACTCGTAGAACGTTATCCTTCTGTCGATTATACAATCTATTTTTCATGGGAACCTCCCCTTTGGCTCTCCCCTCCCAGAGATCCGATTGGGAGACTATTCCGGGGCCACTCGGGATTAGCCCAGCGGTCTGAGGCACTGCAGTCATGGACTGTGCGGCTGGTGCCGGCGGAGGTTCGAATCCTCCCTCGGGCATGGGTGTGTGTGTTTGTCCTTAGGATAATTTAGGTTAAGTAGTGTGTAAGCTTAGGGACTGATGACCTTAGCAGTTGAGTCCCATAATATTTCACACACATTTGAACATATGAACTATTCCGGAATCTTTCACCAATGGAGAGATTATCAGGACACTTGTTCAGTTACAGGCCACATGTCTTGTGGCTACACGTTACGTGTTTTTAATGCAGTGGTTTCCATTGCCTCCTGCATCCTCACGCCATTGATCATTGTTGATTCTTCCATCTTTGGGAGCAGTTTCACGCCTCTAGGACAAGAGAATGTCCTGAACGTCTGTCCACTCCTCCGGCCTCTTTGACAAGGCCGTTGGTAGAATGACGGCCGCCGATATTAATTTAAGTTGCGTCGGAATTGAACCCGGGACGAGCACGTTTTGATTATGAATCAAAGACGCTGCCCCCCCCCCCCCCCCACTTCCTTAATCTCAGTTTTGTTCGCTTTCGTTTGTTGCATCTGTTCGGGGCAAACGTCGTAAGACACCCGTTTAAGTTCGTTGTTGATCGATTAACTTAGATTTTTTATTACAGAGGGTAGCTAACCCTCAGAGCGAACACGCTGAGCTACCGTGCCGGCAGCCCCTAGGCCACGGGTGAAAGTCTACAAAACAAAATGGTTAGAAGTTTCAGTTCATAATCATACTCTGTCTCTCGATGTCCAAGTAAGCACCTGAAATAAAATTTCTGTGGCTCTGCGGAATTTCGGCGATAGTAATCAGATGCTCAATCCTACACCGTAGGGAAGCCGTCTTGGGTGCTATGACGTACTCACTCTGCAGCGTGGGAATCAGTGTCCAAGTTGTGTATCAGTTTCTATAAAGTTCAGAGTTTAATCTCTTAAAATAGAGCATGAATGACCGTGGTGCAGTCCCTCCTGATTTCCCAGGATACAAAGTTCCCTACGAGTACGACACACCAAATAGTGTTCCGAGCCACAGACAAGGGAGAAGTTAAAAGAACTAAAGAACTGAAAGTGCAGTTTCCATTCATGAAGTCATATTATTCCATAAATGGTCTTCATAGCTATATTTCAGGATACGTCATCCTCTTGTATGAGATGAAATGTTGTCATAAATGATCAAATTACATTAGGTATTCAAAATGGCAGTTTACAACGTTGCCGCTAATTAAAATTCCGCTGCGATCCTACTCCCCGAAACTCTAAATCAGAAGTAGGTAAGTGCGTTGTACTAATAATGTTCCGCATTATGACCACAGAGATTTTATATCACGAGTCGCAGATAATTTTTCTTTCGCAGTCGTAACGAGTCTTTGAGCCACATAAATTACTTGCTCGGTTTCGCATTAATATTTATGCAACACTAGAAAAAGTAATAGAAAACGTGATACTGCAGTGAGCGTACCGTGTTCAAAGGGTGGGATGCCAGTACGTTCATGGAACGTTCTGCGTCCCCACACCATTACACGTGGATCACCAAACCGACCGTGTTCAACGACGTTCGTGCGTTCATTACATGTTCCCACTACCTGTTGTGTAACGGTACATCCAGAATCACTATTCAAGGAAAATAATGTACTGTCGTCTAAAACGACCGTGTTCGGCCATGTTCTTCGGTTCATTACGTGTTCCCACAAATTGCCTTATAACGGTACATCCAGAAACGCTGTTCCGACAAATTCTGCTCTCGTCCGAGAACAGCAAGAGACCCAAATCATGCTTGATCGAGTTCCTACGCTGTAGGCACCGTTGTAAATGGTGCCACCCATGTGCGGGTGCCAACTAGTTCACGCAGTCGTCGTGCCACGGTGCAGCGTCGTATTGCTTACCTTGAAGTGCTGTTAAACGTGGTTGAAATTACTCCCGCTGCCTATTGTGTATTTCTTGCCACTTGCAATTCTTGCCACTTGCAGCCGTCATCTGCTTCTGTAGTTGACCGTGGTCGACAATCTCCTCACCTTCGGCAACAGTGATCATAGCTCTGAACAGTCCCTATGAATTTGATACGATGCATATTCTGTGAGCAATATTTGCTCTTGGGCTACGACCGTGACCCTTTGTCTTTCTTCCAGCTTCCTGATGATTCTCCCCTTGTGAAGTCATCCAAATGTTGTCTCAGGCCCACGTTGTAGTGACGAACACTACTACAATGGAATATAACTGGCCGCTGATAGACACACTCTGCGTGCTTTAAGGTAGCTTGCTAGTGAATCTGCTTCAAAAATTCGAATTTTTTTTCCGTCTCAAATCAATATTTATAGGCTTGTGAACAAAACGGTGGTTAAATGAATTGACTCGGATATCGGGAATATCTTTAAAAACAAGTTTAAATGTATGTCGGTATGCGGCAACGACTGTGTTTCCGCTGCGGTCGGATGTCAAATGGCGTCATTATTGTTTGCGTTGACCTAGAAGCGTCTCACACGGAAAGAAACAAGGTTTCACAGTACAATTGAAGGAAAATAACGGAAAGTGTTTAATTTGTAATTACATAAGGCGAACGTGTAGCCTTTTCCTCTGAGTTCCTTCAATCCGTTTTTCGGGTTGTATTCCCGTATTTGAAAGCATTTTTCTCTGGGAAACTCGTGTATCAAGTTGAATTTGGTCGGTGTCAAAGTTTGAAGCCCGTAAGTGAGGGCAGCGAGGAGTAAGGGTAATTTACGCGTTCTCTCACTCTCACTTGTTTGGACTTGTCCCATTATAAGTGGACAGCTAGTCGTCGTTTGCCATGTCGGGAAACAAACAGAAAAACTGTAATACGAAATATTCCGCTCAAAAATTGGGTGGATGAGGCAACCAAAGGGACCAGAATAGTACAGATAGGCAAGAAAAAAAAAGAGAAGACTAGGAACACACAAACCAAGAATATTATGCAATTGGCGGGCTTCAAGAACAAAAGAGGTGAGTAATAGATGAAATGTACCTTTAAATTGAGTTTCCGAAGAATCAAATTTCTGACATGTCTATTTTAAGCAAAAAACTATTTGAGCTAGAGGTCTGAAATTTTATATATTTCAGGCTACGATATGGAGGAAAGTAGACTACAGACACCAGCTTACTATCACCAGGAGGATAATTATACCCTTATTAATTATAAAAGTGTTACTTTAATTTTGACTGTCTAATTTATTTATTTATAGTATAAAAAGTATTGATTTGAATCATTTGATTTTAGTCTTCTTTTTAGATAACAATGTTATGAATGTGTGCACCAAGTTTCAAGCATCTAGGAAAAGTATGTAATAATTCTAAAGACTTCAAACATAGACTGGCAGGAAAAATTTTAAATTACTGCCGGACATAAATGTTTATATAATAAACTTCATATCGAAACCATTCTGATTACTCTTACGCCAAAATATTCATCCTGCAAACACTTTCCTATTTCCTAAAATTAAATTTGTATTCAGAGTTCACATTATGTAGTTAGACCCTCATAAACGTTATGAACATTATTACTGTTTTTCCAGTCATTCAATGGCAAGTTATCTTAACCGCCTCGTGTTGTGGGCCATCCAGATTTGATGCTTTAATCACGCTGACCTCAAGTCATATGTCGTCCGACTTTCTGTGCACGTTTGAGAGACCTCAGGCTTCATACTGCCAACGTTCATACATATCCACCGAGTAGTCAGTGCTTTGTGTTTCTTTATCTACCTCTTCATAAGTTTTTCAGAACACTCTATTATGGATGTTACACGAAGCATTTCAGTGTTTTATCACTGACTGTCTTCAAGATATTCTCGACAGTACTGCACATTGCTTAAATGCAGTGCATTATCTAAGTGATCATGCGTTTCATGCCATGTATTCTGAAGCTGATGAGGGGTCACCGACGTAAACGGGTTACAAATGCCCGTTTTGAGTTCTAATTATTTATGATGAAGAGGCACATAACCATGGGTTCAATTCCCAAAATACACAACACATGTGGGTAGTCGACGAAAATAAGTTTGGTAAATGTTATTACTTAGGTGCAATGTTTGTTGCAAGTCTCTACGCGCTCTTAATGTGAAATACTGTCTGACTGAAGAATGGGTATTCTCGCGTCGTAGGCTGCACTGCTTTTTCACCCCTAGCTCCACCCATTTGATAGGTGGACGGTCGTCACCCCAACAATAACTCTTTGCGGGCAATAAATGATACGTGCATCACATTTGGTTGAAATTTCTTAAGTAGTTAAGGAAGAGATGCGGAACACACACACACACACATACATACATACATTTTTTAAATTTGTGTGCGTTTCCGGTTGTCCACTGTAGCTTCTACGCTCCCATCAAATTTCTTCTTCACTATCGCTAGATGGTAAATTACTTCTAACAACAAAAAACACGTCACAACAAGTGGTATTTAATCTGTTCTTTCTGAACAGGATTACTGTAAATATTTGGGTGAAGTTATCCCTACGTTTAGCCAGCTTTCAATACTAATAGCGATTTAAGGTTGAGCGCTCTCCATTAGTTCTTGGAGCTCTGGTTCGTTCCCAACTCTGCTACAAGAATTTAACATGACAGTACGTATGGTCACTAGATCTATCCTCATCCTGTGTTTGACTGGCCCCCTTTGAGACTGAAATAGTTTCTGTGTTTCCACGACATCCACTAAACTAAACCCCGGGCAGTCCATTCAACATTGCAACTGCTAACCTCGTGGCCGCCTGCTCTGTCTGATGGAGCTCTGATTTATTAAGTTGATCCGTGTACCGCATCACACTACGGAGCAAGGAATTTTTTATCAATACGCCTCTGAATTACTTGGATGACTTTCTTTGATCCGATACGGTGGCGGTCCCAAACTTACGAGCAGTACTCAAGATTGAGTCGTACTTCTGAAATTACCCTGGGATTTATTACAACAAATGGTATTCAATCTATTCTTTCTGAACACCGTTAGGCTCATTGTAAATATATGGGTGAAGTTTTGGTTTAGCCAGCTTTCGGTACTAATTAGTCACTGGTTTAATCCTCTGAGTACGAGTGGTTTCTGCCTGAAACACCATTTTCTTTTACATTTTTTTTTTTTTTTTTTTTTTTTGAAGTAACGTTGTGTTTCGCATGAGTCCGCTGCTGCTATTGGGAGACAGAAATTTTGCACTGCTACATTAAGGTTGTTCTACAAATGTAATGCATTGTAACAGTCACTTATAGATGACTCTGAGCGCCATGGGACTTATCATCTGAGGTCATCAGTCCCCTAGAACTTAGAACTACTTAAACCTAACTAACCTAAGGACATCACACACATCCATGCCCGAGGCAGGATTAGAGCCTGGACCGTAGCGGTCCAGACTGAAGCGCCTAGAACCGCTCGGCCACACCGGCCGGCTGACTTATAGAGTTCAAAGCAACAATCGGCGTAGAGATTGTGCTACGTTGTTGTTGTAGCAGATTCTGATATCCGTTTTTTTTTTATATAGCGATAGTGTTGAGAATATCATTGACAGTGGAAGTAAGTAGATCTAAATTATTGCAAGGTAAATATGAGTTTGTGCTACTGCTTCTACAAGAAATATCGAAATGAACCACTGGGAGCGTATGTTGTTGTGATACAAAATTTATAATATTTTAGGCGCTTTTTTGCTTTTTAACTAGGACTTTTACTTATTTTAGGCGTTTTGAGTTCTTGGAAAGTCTGAGATGTGGGATGTGGATGTAGGAAATATGCGAATTTGGCTTCAAATATATCACATGAAATGATGGGCGCCGGCCTCTGGTGGCCGAGCGGTTCTAGGCGCTACAGTCTGGAACCGCGCGACCGCTACGGTCGCAGGTTCGAATCCTGCCTCGGGCATGGATGTGTGTGATGTCCTTAGGTTAGTTAGGTTTAAGTAGTTCTAAGTTCTAAGGGACTGATGACCTCAGAAGTTGAGTCCCATAGAGCTCAGAGCCATTTGAACCAGTTTTTTGAAATGATGGGCGATTGAAAACATTATGTACCAGTGGTTACATAGTGAAATCACGTCCTTCAAACAGCTGAGTGTTTACCTTTTGCCGCCATCATCTTACTGCGATAGTAAATATGAATGGTGTGCAAAATTTTACATTTAAATTCGAAAGTATAACCACCTCATTTAAATAAACGAGTGTTTACATTTTGCCAGTTTCTTCTTGTCTTCCTTACTTGCTATGGTAAAAAAGGTTCATCAAGTGAAAAATTGTAAATTATTTATTTGCTCATATTGTTGGGATCCAAAGTGTTGAATGATGAGGAGACTGGAGTTCGATGAAGAGGAATGGACACGGACGTGAGACCCACCACGAGACTGATGACGCGAAACCCTGCAGCGACGGCCAATGAAGCTGTCACGCAGTGGCGGACGATACGGCCGGCTTCGACGTCGGCATGGTCGCCAGATTAGCCGAGTGGCCCCTCCTCACACCCATACCCACACCCACACCCTGGCCGCCGGACGTGTCGCGGCGCCCTGCGGAAGCCAGCGGGAGGCAGGGGGCGGTGGCAGGCGGCGGGCCGTCGGCCGTCGGCTGCCGGCGGCTGGTATCGACCCCGGGGGCAGCCGTCACCGCTTCCTGCGCGGCCGGCCCTTCCGGCCATCTGCGGCGCGGCCAGAGCGATACTTTATCTGCCTGTCCGCCGGCCGCTTACGGCTGTAGCCCCTCCTCTCCGCCTGCGTCACTGTGGGAGCCGCAGGAGGGGTGCGGGCGCTTGCGTCTGTGACAGCTGCGACAACCCTCTCGGGTTAGATAGTGAGCTGCCTTTCAGAAGAAATGTTCGCAGGCTCATCGCAAGGAGGAGAACCGCTTTAACGGACTGGTCTACACCGCCCCTTTCTAAGCACGAATAAAAGTGATTTTTCAGTAGAAATTTTCTAGCAGCCACCCTTTCCAGTGAGTCTTTAATCTAACTCCCAGTATACATCAGCCTCGACGTCTAGCTACTTCATAGGTGAGATTATTTGTAAATGTTCAACATGAAGCCTCTAAATTTTATGCCTGCAGAAGCAAAATCCAGATTATGATCGTTTTTAGGGTTCCATACCAAAATCGGTAAAAATGGTATCCTTACAGGACCACTCTCGTTTCTGTCTCGCTCTCTACCCAACTGTTCAGTACTCTTTTTTCTGAGAAACGGGTAGACGTACGAAGCTGAAATTTGTGTCACTTATGAAGATCGACGGTCCCTTGGTGATGTAAAAAAATTATAGTTTCTTAGTCAATGCAGTAAAAAGATATGGCCACTTATGTAACGTATTTTGATACTCTCAAACTTACTCATCAGGATCTACAGCGTACATTTCGTTGCTCTGCAACCTCGAAATTTGGCAATAAGTCCGATTTCACTGTACAAGTACAGGAAATAAATTCGAAACTTCTGAATTTGTAGTTACGTCACACAAAATAATAATAATTATCATAATAATAGTTTCGCATTTGTTGTCCGACTGTCTATTTCTCCGTCTGTCCGTCTGTTGAGATCCTTTTGTCTACGAAACGTCCGGTCGTACCAAGCTGAAATTTGTGTCAATGTTAAAGCCTACGATCCGTTGGCAGTGTAAGAAATTGAAGCTTCTCCGACAATTCCGTCAAAAGATATGGCGATGTATGTCTCATATTTTGATACTCGCAAATTCACCTATTCAAATATACAGGTTACTTCCAGTTGACCCAGCCACTTGGTAATTGACAAGAATCAAGGTTTCACACTACAACAAAAGGAAAAAGATCAAATAATTGTTAATCTGTAATTTTATCACAAGAAATAAACTACTTTTTCGTTTACATATAAACGTACTTTTAAGCGGTCATCGTCGCACTCAGTACAACTTTTCTGCGTTTGTGACCACATTGTCAATATGTAAGACTTTTTTTTCGTTTGTAGCCACATTGTCTGTCTCTCCGTCTGTCTCTACCACCCCGTTTTCTAAGAAATAGGTAGACGCATAAAATTGAAATTTATGTCACGTATTGAGATCCGTAGTCCTTTGGCAGTTTAAAAATGTTAAGCTGTCAATGAAATCAAAATACAAATACGATTATTTATGTCACATACCTTCAAACTCGCAGACTCACTCACTGAAACCAAAAGGATACCTCCCCTGGACGTAGAATCATGGAATTTCGCAAGCGGAAGGTTTTCACAGTTCAAATAAAGGAAAAAAAATAAAAAAACCTGATAATCTGCAATAATATCATGTGGAAAAAATAATTCCTTTTTCATTTGTTATGCAACCTGGAACTTCAAATGCGAACATTCTCGAAACTTTGATAGAAGCATATATGTCCCATTAGCTGTGCAACTGTACCTATATTCTCCTCCAGTTTCCTTTGCTACAGTCATCTTCACAGGAAGGACACAGTATACAACAATATATAAAATATAAATTTTCGTGTTTGCCTGTGTGTGTATTTGATTCGTTGATGTACACTGTTTTTCTCCTGTGAAGATGATTGTAACAATCGAAACAGGTAGAGTATAGACATAAAATTTCCCCAAAAGATGGCACAAAAATGATTTTTATAAAATGTCTAATAGCTGTAGACAGTCACCAACGAAAGGCTCTGTTATCCGAAGTCGTGGTATTCCTTGGATCGATATCTTGCCATCATCGTGTCGATGCAGACAGAATTCGTCGACATCATCTATTCCCAGAATAAATGAGCTGTCCATGTACATTATTACGTTTGTACGGAACCTCACATTTGGCCAATGTTTTATAGAATAGAATTTTTCGCCCATACACTAATGGATAGTCAAAACTAAAACTTAAAATGGAATGTTTTGCAAATTTCCCCAAAAGATACAAAGACACAAACCGTATGAATACGCTGTACGTTTCACTTTTGAGCAACCCTAGCCAAAATGTTCCTCAGGTCTGAGAACAGATTATTTGTGGATAGAGGATGTGCTCAAAGCATCCGTACAGGACGAAATTAGTGAGTCAGATTAGCAGAAAGGTATATTAGTCCCCTATACGCATTTAGCACATAGAATATGGAAGAAACATGCGCTGTTCGTGCCGTGGATCCCCAGGCGAGACACCCAGTGCAGCTGGCCACAACAGTGGAGCCGGCAAGGCTCCGCTTCCCTGTCGGTACCTTCAGCGACTGTTCTTCGAACGTTGCTGCGAAGGCTCTCCGCATCGTGCACCTCGTTCATCCATCCATGCTGACAGCTATTCATCAGTGACGAAGGCTGTCCCTGCACGTCTCGCAGCGATTTGCGCTGCAATAATTGGTTACCCAGACTTTTTACAGTGACATTAATGTGACTGGCTAGTGTATTATCATATCCTTTCACGCATAGCAATTCCCGCTTTTACTTCGGAGAAATCGTTTTTCTGCTCAGCCTCTTTCTATTTTCGAAATAACCAAATTAACTCATGTTTTACTTGTTAATTAATTCCGCACCTTGGCAAATTTTTAAGCAATCTCTGTTAACATCCTTACACATTTCTGTGTAGGTAGCAAGTTTGAGGGCGTCCTTAATATAAGTTTCTTAGTCATGGTAGTTATGGGCACAGCTATCTTAGATTTGATTTCCCTTTAAAAAAGGCTCTAGTAGTATCCATAAGAACCAGGATTGCAAGAAACCTCTAACACGGACGCTATTACAAGTTTCTTCCTACAAACAGATGTGTGAAATATTGGATGGCAACTGAGGTAGCTTGAAATTGACCAAGGGGATGAAGTTAGATAATAGCTAAATGATGACACAAAGTTATTATGTCAAAAACAAAAAGGCCCACGAACGGTATGGACATTCCACATCAATTTTTCAGCGGCTGTCTACACACGTATTCGTAAGTATTTTCTACTTTCAGTTACGATGCACCTTGTGTAACATCACCTTTCCCCAACACTGACTTTGTTCCGAGGCCAAGCTCACCTATAGTTCTCAGTGTAGGACTTAATTTTGAGAAAATTTCTGTGCAAAATGGAGACGTTATGTCTCTGTCTTGGATTGCGGTGCCTACCTTATTCTCCTCACATTTGTTTACTATGCCGCAATTCAGGAAAACTTTTAAAGCAGTCTTTACTGTTGGTGCTAATTTATGAAATACTAAAACGTTTATAGGGAGAGGTCTTGAGCATAGGGAAGTCTGTCTTCTCATCACAATATGGAATCTGTGATATTAGTTCAGTGTGGGTCATGATGTGCGTGTTTCTCGTTGTTGCGTGCACTGTCTAATGCCGTCGCTACACGGACGGCTTATTCGAACATGGAACATGCCGAGTCCACCGTGCTGCTGAACACTCAGAAACGTTTCAGCCTGTGCATACGGTACGCGCGTCTCAGCAAACTGACATGCGACCGCAGCGCGCTCCAGCGGCTATTCTCGGCTGCAGGTGGCGCGCGCGAGCTAGATAGCATACAGACAAGAGTTCTCGAAATGGAGAACCGTAAATTGACTACTTTAACTTTACTAGAGATTATCGATGACGAAAGGAGAGAAAAGCGAAAGAGGCAGTGGACAATGCCGGGGCAGGAACGTTGTATATGCTCCACAATGGGCTGAGCTACGTAAACATACCTAGTTTGTTCGCAGTTCAGTTTCTACCTCCCAACATATTTTCAGTTTAACCGGTTTACTGAATATTCCATACGTATTTCATACACTGTTAGTTTTAGATTATGTAATTTACATACGATATTCTTGAAACTGAATTTTGTTGCTCTGAAGTAATCTACTTCGTCGTGTTGTAGGTTTGAAGGTCCAGTTTTATTTTGGAATTTCACGCGAATGGATGCGGAAGTCCCCATGAAATTGCTGATATCCGTAGGCAAGATACGAACGTACGGGAATTTCTACAGTGGCAGTTCTTGCACCTCACATTGTATAAGCACTGCTCTTCCTTGAACGCGTCTATTAGTACACGAGTCGCGTGTCCAAGCGGCCATATTTCTCTGAAGCTACTGAATGGAGAGATAACTTGCCTCTGACGTAGGTGGCGGTCTTCCATCTCAGTGGTCAACGTTCAAACGCACGTTTAGAATATCTGACGTCCCAGATATTGCTCTGCACGTTCGGAAAGACTCCCCAACGATCTTTTTCCACGCTGTGACGTCAGAAACTCGGCACGCTCATCACCAACGTTCAGCTGCACAGACAGTGTGCCGACGGCCTAACGGCTTTCTATGTTAGCCTCTCATAATTTTGAGAATGGTCTGACTTTCTGAAGCAGCGATCATCACGTTCATTTTTAAGTCCTGCTCGTCCGCCTAGCATTCTATGTTTTAGATTATAGGTACTTATAGTTCTGGTATCTAATTTCATTATACGTTTATTAGTTGGTCGTAATGCATCGGAATTTTTCTTAATTTCCAAATTTTCTAATTTGACTGATTAATCAATCTTCTCCGAACTCCATTGACACTTTCTAAGACAAACATATCGCTGTTATTGTTAACTCTTATCACAATTAATACTAACTGTATATAACGCGGAACTCTTTCCTTCCTTTGCACACAAACATCTGCCTGGTTCTTTCCTTGATCAGCCAAAGCTCTTCACTGCTCTGAGACATGTTTTTCCAAATCAAATTGTCTGGCAGGTAATTCATCTCTTGCAGCCTTCATGTAATGGCCAGTTTCTTCCTTGGAAGCAGAAGCTTCTATTCCATATTCTGCTGACTCATTTTCAAATCGTCTGCCCTGTTCCGAACCTTTTAAAGTCTAATTCCTAATTTCTGTCACGTTTGTGTTTAATCAATTACAGTACCCTTTCCTAGTCTCAATTTAAATACGTGAAATTAACATCAGATTCTTCTGGATAAGTAAGATGCTGTTGTCTCCCTTTATTCATACAGTTGCTTCTCATGTCATGTACCGTATTACAGATTTAATTTTTGTCTGTGTCATTTCTACTGATTAAGCAGTACCTTCACTTGTTTCGCATTTTACCTCCTGTTGAGGGTCTATTATGCGTGTTTTAACGATCTTTTTTTCAGTTTCCCGTTACGTCTCCCTTCTGTAGGCTCAGGACTTTTATAATAATATTTGTCTGTAGTTTCTGTCACTAAACAGTCAGATATTCTAATACCAGTGACTATTAAAAAGTGTATCCTATCAGTACTAACATTTAAGACCATGTCAACTGAGAGTAATCTTTAATACCTCTTACATTACCTTTTGATGAGATTCTTTTCATTAATATCTCTCAAAATTGTGTCATCTTTAATCATAATATTGCTTTATCACATCCAAATATTAAGTATTTTTACTTCCTCCTTACCAAAAATCATCTAAATAATTACTTTGCAAGAGAGATATGTTTAAATCAGGTAAATAACTTAAGATCTAAAGGGCAGCACTTTAGCACACTTATTTATCAAGATTGTAAACGTTTCATGAAGTAATGAAACAATGCAGCACATACAAATGAACTGTGACTTCATTACTGTATCGCTTTCCTGTGTATCTGTAATTATTCTGATTAAGAAGACATCTAAGTGAAAGACTGCGAAATTATTTTATCCATCTCTCATTTGCCTTTAAAATTCAATTATTCCTTTAGTCTTCAGTATTAATGCAGGAACTATTCAAAACTTTTGTTCTCATACAAAGCACATAATTGGTGTTTATCTAGCATCTTTTACGTAAATGATGTTTCCTCCAGTAAACATATCAGATCATCAAATTAAAGAACATATCAAGAGACTAAAAGATTACTGTTCCTTAAAGGAATATTTAGACGAAAAGGAGGCAACACACCCATCGTGAAGCAATTGCAGCCACATTATTTCCTTGATTACGTAAAATAAATTGCTGGATATTGGTAAGTGCTTTGTCTGTTTCTTAAAAAGTAAAGAAATTTATGGTTAGCAACACTGTTAGCAAACTTGCTTCTGCGGTCAGCGTCACAGGTTTCAGGCTTTCTGACTGAATCCTAACCTGCCAATATTGGATTTAGTCTTCTCTGTAATCCTCAAACTTCCATTCTTATGAGGATAAGAAACTCATCTACCTCGCCATAGACGGTGTGAATGGATGATTTATTGCTTGTGTCGTCTCTACATGCTCCGAAAACAGCACAATTGCACTGAGATTTCTACAGAATCTGAAGAACAATGGCATAACTAAATCTGCCACTCATGAGGCTTACGTAGAGTAAAGAACTTAATTTTATTTGTTTATGATTTGCAATGAATTTCCTTTAGTAACACACTTCTTCCCTGCGTAACCAGTGCGTGGGAAACGGAACACAGTATCCTGTACAAACTGAAATTCTTCAAAAATGTTTACTCGCAGACTGCTGCGGGTTCTGCCTGTTTACTTGGAGATGCTGCATTTTTTTGTGCTTCGGAGCAGATAAAAACTGAATTGCTAATATTGGGCTGCCATACGTGGTATTTTCAGAAATAATACAGTGCTGCCCAAGGTCTTGCATATTCAATTCTCCGCATCACAAACCTTTTGGCGGTTTATTTACATGTACATAGAATGTCCTCATGTAACGCAGAGTTGTACTGGTGTTCCAAACTTCACTGTCACATTAAAAAAGGTCAATAAGAAATAGGTAAAGTCAGCGCCCTTTGGAAATTATCATTAGTAGTTAGTTATAAACTATAATTAAATTATTGTTTTTAGGGAAACGTTAATCAGAGGTAGAGTTCAAGTAGTTTGTTAGATCGATACTACTGAAATAACTTACGGGGTTGCACCCGGGTGACGTCGTCAACAACCACCGAGAAGGTGACAGGGACATATCCTGCTATCTTAAAGCCAAAACTGCAGCAAGTCACATCGGGTCACAGGGCAATACCGAAGCACTAGCTCCACTGCACATATTAAAGACGACCGACCCCAGGATTTATCGATTGTGAAAATTAATAAACAGCGGGTGAGGTAGCGTTAACTCTGACCCTCTGTTTTTGACAAGGGACAGAGCAGGATTCCACGCAGAATTTAAACAAAAACTTCCAATTCCATTTGCAAGGTTACTTGGTAACTTGATCTCCACTGCTTCCTTAACGAGTATCCCAGTAGCTGGAAGTGCATGCCAAAGTCTCCGTGTTGCTGTAATCCATGGGGAAACCGGTGTTAAGAAAATTTGTTCGGCTATTGTAAGCGGGTGCCAACGGCCTTGCCCCAGTGGTAACATCGGTTCCCGTCAGATCACCAAAGTTAAGCGCTGTCGGGCTGGGCTAGCACTTGGATGGGTGACCAGCCGGTCTGCCGATCGCTGTTGGCAAGCAGGGTGCACTCATCCCTTGTGAGGCAAACTTCAGCTACTTCATTGAGAAGTGGTGGCTCCGGTCTCGGCAACTGACATACGGTCGGGAGAGCGGTGTGCTGACCACATGCCCCTTCATATCCGCATCCAGTGAAGCCTGTGGTTTGAGGATGAAACGGCAGCCGGTCGGTACCGTTGGGCCTTCATGGCCTATTCCGGAGTAGTTTAGTTTTCCTGGCAAGTGGGTGTGACGCTTATGTTCAGTACGCCGCTCCTCCGAGGTTTTGATACTCTGGCCAATATATGACAAGACACAACTGCAAGGAATGCCACAGTTACCAGACTTACTCACAGCAACATTCTTAAAGAATCTAAAAGCATCCTAATCTTAGATGAATGTCGGAAATTACATTGCAAGGTCGCCTGTCCACAAAATACAACCAGTCTCGTTGGAGCTGCTTCGCAGAATGGCCGTAGACATTGGGACCAAAACGGTATTATTATCACTTACCCGGTTGGTCGATGGCGCAACACACGCCTAATCTCTCTTTCAGTATATCTGTTCTGACGGAAGGTGACCTTAATATGAAATGGTTCAAATGGCTCTGAGCACTATGGGACTTAACATCTGTGGTCATCAGTCCCCTAGAACGTAGAACTACTTAAACCTAACTAACCTAAGGACATCACAAACATCCATGCCCGAGGCGGGATTCGAACCTGCGACCGTAGCGGTCACGCGGTTCCAGACTGAAGCGCCTCGAACCACACGGCCACACCGGCCGGCCCTTAAGATGAGTTAGCTGACAAATGCCAGGGCATGAAATGACGTGGGGCTCTGTGAACCAAGGCTCGAAGCTCCCCTTCACATTGAGACGGTTGGTGAGAACTATCTTCCATAAACAATTTTGTCGTAATAGGTGACATTGGGATTCCCATCACAACTGCATCTGTCTGCACATAGTACTGTCCGTCGAATAAAAAAATAAATAGTAGTCAACAAATGCGAAACAGGTTCGTTAATTCAACAGCGAACCTAACATCAATTAACCGTAACGAAGTCAGAACGGATATAGTGAAGAACGATCAGACGTGCGCTGTTTTATTGACCAACTGTGCGTCGTGTGAGTGATGATAGCATCGGGTTTGCAGAAAAAGATACGGTTTTTCTGCCAAACACAGGGAGCATCTCCAACACGATTGGTCATGAAAAAAGAGTCCTAGTTCTGCAAGATTCGCAGGAGAGCTTCTGCGAAGTTTGCAAGTTAGGAGACGAGATACTGGCGGAAATAAAGCTGTGATGAGGGGTCCTGAGTCGTTCTTGGGTAGCTCAGTCGGTAGAGCACCGACAAGTGAAAAGCAAGAAACGCGAGTTCGAGTCTCGGGCCGGCCGCTGTGACCGAGTGGTTCTAAGTGCTTCAGTCGGGAACCATGCTGCTGCTACGGTCACAGGTTCGAATCCTGCCTCGGGCCTGGATGTGTGTGATGCCCTTAGGTTAGTTAGGTTTAAGTAGTTTTAAATTTAGGGGACTGATGACCTCAGATGTTCAGTCCGAGAGTGCTTGGAGCCATTTGAACCAGTTTTTCGAGTCTCGGTGCGGAAAACAGTTTTTATCTGCCAGGAAGATTCATATCAGCTCACATTCCACCGCAGAGTGAAACGTTCATTCAAGATTAGTCGTATTTTCCAGAAATACGATGCAGAATGTATATTTCTACCTCTCTCTAAGATTAGCATCGTTTTAAATGCCTTTAAGAATGATCTCGGTTTCAGAAAAGAGAGTATGTTTTGTATTCCTTGCAGTTGCAGCTTGTCACAAACTGGTCAGACTATCAGAATCTTGGAGGACCGGTTTGTCTACATTAGGGGTGTAAGCCTGCTGTCTCCCCTGTCAAAATGCAGAGGGGCAGAGTTAATGCCACCTCACGTTTTGTTTACTAATTTTCGCTATCGGTAACTTCTAGCGTCGGTCATCTCTGGTTTGTGCTGTGGCACCAGTGGTTACAGTGTGTGGTGTGTGTGTGTGTGTGTGTGTGTGTGTGTGTGTGTGTGTGTGTGTTTTATCTTTTCATAGCTCTGTAAACCAAAATTTTAAATTCACTTGCATTGATATTATTTCCACCGATTTTGTATTTGCCTGGTCGTCGGCTTTTGGGCTTTCGGTGAATGTTGCAGACAAGCCACAGTTATCTAAGACTGTTATCTGAAAACTATCCAGAGACAAACTCACTTTCAGTATCAATAAGAAATGTAGACAAGATTTCGTTTGATGAACACATTATATCATACTGCATATTACATAATTACAAGGTGCTTTATGACAGGCACGATGTGAAATCTCTTAATACCAGAGAATCAATAAAATAATGGCTTCGGCTATCAATATTTAGAAAATAATGTGCCACAATATTAAATATTCTGTTCCAGATATTGACGTAATTTGTTACAATGAGTAACTGCAGCTGCGTTGTAACATTTCATGAACATCTAATGTAGCAGAAGGGAAACTGAAAAGTCACCTACTTACAAACTGACTGGGAAGCATCAACGTCACATGCAAAACCTCTATAAATTTAATCTGTGATCTTTATCATTTGAATAAACAGTAACTGTAATAAACTGCTGGTGCCATTTTTTCGTGAGCCACCTGAAGTTCGTGTACTTCAGCACAGCACAAGTTCAAAAATATCCATCTCAGAGCAGGCGATAAATTGTCTTGTATACAACGTTCGGTTGAGAGCTACTGGAGACAAGATATTGTTTTCACTGGCTCCTTATGGAAAGAACGTAAAGAGATAAATGAAGAAGTGAAACTGACTGTCATAAGAAAAAGTTAATAAAAAAGATTATTTTCTTTTTATCTTAGCCCTTCGTCTCACCTGCACCTCACTTATCATCACTTCATAATGTTCAGTACAACTGTGCCTATGGGTACAGCTCTCTTTTACATTTGAAGCGTAGTTCTAAAACAAGCGGAAATGAAAACTTTTGTAAGGAAACACTAAATTAATTCAAAACGATAGATACATGGAAATATTTACATTTATCGTTATTGTTATTGTATTATTGGCACTAACAAAACAACCGTGCCAATATAATCTCAGGCCGATTTGTCTGGACGTAGACATGAGTCGGTAATTAGTCGGGACGGAAGAAGGAATTTAATCTCTTTATTTCACCTCTTGCCATAGTCGATGTTATGTTAAAGCAACTGATATGTCGATCTTCTTAGGCACCAAGTGGTTGCTGGTTAACAACTGCCTGTCTTCATCTTCCATGTCCCATGGCTCTGCGGCAATGCTCTGGACCTCTCAAATCCTTTCCCCTTCCACTCTAGCAGCCTAATCGCTCTCCACTAAGGGATGCTGCCGCTGCTCGTCAGTGTTGTTTATTTTTCCCCAGTATTGCCATTCGGGAGGGGAATTTCCCACTGTAACATCTTTATCACAGGTGAGCTCATTGGGCAGTCTCATTCAATGAATCGAACTGATTTACAACACTTACAAATCGTCTTCGTGAAGGGGCCTAAACTTACCGAACTTGCGAGTCTAAAAGTTACTGTGCGCAGCTGGCTTGTGACAATGTAACTCTTATATTCCTCGCAGGCTGTCTTGTATCGCAGTACTTCCCACTGCAGTTGCTGGTACCGTATTGGCTTAAAATGCTGGAGGACTGCTTAGAACGCCTGCAGATGTTTCTCTGAATTCCTGAGCTGTCGAGACGTCTGCAGCTCACCAATAATCTTGGTTGTTTGTATCGGGAGTGCTTGTAACACTTCACTCAAATATACGAGTCAGCACACGACATTATAACAAAAGAGTAACAATAAAATGAAACATTTATGAATCCTTCGCAGACAGCAACCCATGGTTGTTAAAATCAACATTATCGCGGGACTGCTACGGTCGCAGGTTCGAATCCTGCCTCGGGCATGGGTGTGTGTGATGTCCTTAGGTTAGTTAGGTTTAAGTAGTTCTAAGTTCTAGGGGACTTATGACCTAAAATGTTGAGTCCCATAGTGCTCAGAGCCATTAGAACTATTTGAACCATTATCAACATCGTAACATGTGAATTAGCTCTTTAATTTTTCCTCGACAGAACGGAAGCAGTGAACCATGCGAATACTCTTGAATTTAGGTTTAAAAGGGCGTAGATTATTGCTAAGAATTTTGAATTCTGTTGACATTCTATTCAAAGTGGATGCAGTAGAATACTGCACGCCTTTCTGCACAAGAGTCAAGAACCTGCGTCCCATATAAAGATTTCGATTGTTGCCTAGTATTAACTGTGCAAAAGCTGCTAACTCTCGGGTATAAGGTGATATTGTTAACAGCAAACGACATTAAAGAAGAAATGTATTGAGAGGCAGATGTCACAATTTCCAGACTGCTGAACCCGGGCTGACAAGAGGTTCGCGAACTTGCACCACATATTGCTCGAATCGCCCCTTTCTGATCCAAAAATTCTCTTCTTCAGTCTGATGAATTATTCCAAAAAAAAAAAAAAATAGCTTACGTCATATGCGATTGAAGATAAGCAAAGTAGACCTTTTCGTGTTGAAGTATCACTTATTTCAGATAGTGTTGTAGTGGTAAATGAAGCAGCATTTAGTTTTTGAACAAGATCCTCAACATGAGTTTCTCGCGACAGCTTACTATCCATCTGAACGCCTAGGAATTTGAACTGTTCAGCCCTTACTGTGTAACCAGAATGTTAGTTTTTGTTGAATTGTGTGTTACAAATGTGTAACATCTGTTCTTACTGTGATTTAGTGTCAGTTTATTTTCCACAAGCAATGAACTATATCTTGAACTGCATTAACTGAATTGTTTGATATACAACATCCTTCACTACCAAGCTGGTGTTATCATCAAACACGTACTTTAGAATCACATTTAATACTAGAAGGCATATTATTTACATAAATTAGAGACAGTAACTGCCTCAGCATTGAACACTAGGGCACCCTGCTTAACTGTGCCTCATTCGGACTGCTCATCGTAGCCATTGTCACTTCTGCAGAGCATGACCTTCTGCTGTTAGGTCTCTTATTCTGTAATGGTCCAGTTTCTGCAGAGATATTTTGTGATAAACAGAATCAAACGCCTTAGTTAAACCAAAGAAGACACCAAGCGTTCGCAACCTTTTATTTAATCCGTCAACATCCTCAAAGACGAAAGAGATCACAGCATTTTGAGTTGTTGAACATTTCAAAAACCACACTGTTCATTTGACAGCAAATTATGTGAATTGAAATGGTTAGTTACGTATGTATACACAACCTTTTCTATAATTTTAGCAAACACCGATGGTACAGAAACAGTCCTAAAATTTTCTACATTATCTCTTTCTTCTTTTTTATAAAGTGGCTACCATACTGAGTACTTTGATAGATCATGAAACTGACCATGATACAATGGGAAGGAAAGGCTACAGAACAGTTACACATATGGCTAAGTAATGGGTTAACATATTCAGCACAGTACTTTAGTATTCTGATAAATATTCCACCACATCCATGAAAGTTCTTAGTCTTTGATGATTTAATTATTGACTCAATATCCGCTTATCAGTATCACAGAAGAGTATTTCAGATAACAGTCTTTGAAAGCTATTTTCTTGGAGTGTTATGTGGTTCCCTGTAGGAACTTAGCTTCTGTTTAGTTCACCTGCTGTATTCAAAAAGTGATTATTAAGTGCTGTACATATAACTGACTCACCATTAATTGAAACATTTCTGCTATGCACTGACTTTATATCCTCAACCTGGTGCAGCTGACCAGACCCTTCCTTCACGACATCGCATTTTTTAAAAATTTTATTCTGAGGATTAGCTATTCTGTTAGCGTTACACATACTTTTTGCCTCCTCAATAACATTTTAACCCTCTTACAATATTGTTTCTTATTGGCTGCTGCAGCTTGATTGTGACACCATGTAACGTTTTGATATAATTCCCTCTTGGTTCGCATGATATTGTCACCCCCGAAGTGAGCCCCACAGGATTCCTATCAGTACTACTATTATGTTTTCAACGTTGTAATGGTAAGCATCCTTCAATGAGCATGAGACATGGATTGAGTAAATCATTATATATATTGTCTAATTTATCATTACTATAAACATTCTGCCACCCTTGTTCCACAAATAGGTCTAAAAAGGTCTCTACTGCAACAGGGTTAGCACTCCAAAATAGCTTGTAAATATATTTAACATGTAACTGAGCACAAAAACCTTTTAAAGTTAAACTTTTTGCATTACGGTCTGAAACATCACTCACATTTTGTTTAACAGGATGTGCCTGTAGTAATGAAGAATGGAGAAATACATTGTCTACGGTTGTCTCCTCTTCCCCTGCACTCTTGTTGGAAAGAATACAGTTTGCATCAGATAATATGAATGCCACAAATCTACCAGCATCCTCTTTCTAGCACACTCACTTATACAATTAATACTGAAGTCACCACATACAACTAAGATATTGTATTCCTATAAGTAGGATCAAGAACTCTGGCTAGATTGGGCAGAAATGTTCTTAAATCAGTGTCAGAGTATCTATAAATAACAACAATTAGAAGTTTTCTTCCACTAAATTCAAGCACACCTGCACAACTTTCAAATACCTGTTCCATGCAGTGCTTTGAAACGTTATTGGATTCAATAAGAATGCCGTTTTTCGCGTATATGGCCGCACCCCACACACCGCAAGGAACCTCTAGAAAAACCGCCAGCTAACCTGTATCCTGGTAAAAGAAGCCTCTGAATTATCATATTATTTAAGAAGTGCTCTGAAATACGAATAATTCAGGAGTCAACATTTATAACTATTTCACTAACTTTATCTCTAATACCTTGCATATTTTAACGAAATAAACTAATTTCCTCATTACCTGGCTACTTAACCTTCATCGAAAGTGGTTCCTTTGCTAGGTATTCATGCTTAAAGCAGTCTCTCTATCAGCTGACTTCAACTTGAAAAAGATGCAGCCTGAATACCAACTACTACAGGAATTTTCCCATGGGTGATCCCACCACATCGTCACTACACTGTCACCTACATGCTTTGCCAACCTCCCAATCCCAACATATTGAAGTTCAGGCTGTGTTTAGTGAAACCCGTCATATTGACAAAATGAACTGGTACCATTCCAGTGTGAGCTAAGCCCTCCAACATTAATGCTTTTTAGCCTCATATTAAAGTGACTGATAGCTGTATTAAGACAAGGCCGATCATGTGCCACGAAATTCACATTTGTTACACCGGTTTGAGTGCCTGTCTTTCCAGGTCAACACCTACGTCATACTCCTCGTCCCTATCAGGATCATTCCCAGCCTCACCCACGATCACTACCTGATTATCTTTTGTAAGATTCCTGCGTAACATCCCCTAGGCTGCACTAGGCTTCACAATGCTGGTGACCTAGCACTCTCTCCCCAACACTTCCTGGAATTGCTGCCCTACATCACTGCCATTAGAAATATCTACCAACAGCACCTTCTTCTTTCTATAAAGGGCCACGCTGGGAAGCCATGCAGTCTAGGGAGTCTTGTCACGTTTCGCGTGGCTCCTCCTGTTGGAGGTTCGAGTCCTCCCTCGGGCATGGGTGTGTGTGCTGTTCTTAGCGTATGTTCGTTTAAGTTAGATTAAGCAGTGTGTAAGCCTAGGGACCGACGACCTCAGCAGTTTGATCCTAGAGGAACTTACCACAAATTTCCAAATTTTCCATTAGAGTTTGCAACTGACTATGGCTGCCTAACTGTTGAAGTCTGCTGCAAGCTTCGTACACCTACAGCTAGAAGACGTTTCTCTCCACTAGTTTCTAACAGTTGGTCAAATCTATTGGTAACACCAAAAATGCAACTGTGTGAAAACCTCCTTCTACCTGCCTGCTTGATAACTGCCAGTTCCTATTCCCCAGTTCCCTTTCTACCTCCTCTTCCTATATAGATCCTCTTTTGCACTTTGTAACTGAATATGAAGAGCCTGTATCATACGCTGTTGTTCCTATACTAACTTATTATTGCTACATATCCTGAAATTCAAGGAGAGGATCTCACCTGAATTCCCACTGGCTTCCTCACTGCATTCCCTCGAAAGAAAATACTCTGAACAAATTTCACACCATAACTCACTACTCGAAAAACTACGGCAAAGCCAACACTTATCACTCATGGTAGGATTTAAAAAAAAACCTGGGCTTTTGTGTTTTCTGAGTTCTGTTACAATAATAGGAGGATTTCAATAACAAACTGCAGTGATCTCAAACTTAATTTTGTACAAAGAAAGTAACTACTATTATTAACAGTATTAATCAATAATAAATAACAATACCAAAAAGAATTTCGAACGATTGCTGGTGTAAAACAAACAAAAATTTAGCATCCACTGATGCAGTAATGGACCTAAACACAGTAAGCAAAAGTTTGAGTGTTTTCGGTAAATCTGTTTCACTAGAAACAGTAAGCAACATCGACTGAAATATAGTAAATTTAATAACTAACTAAATGCATAAAAAGTTATCAAATACAGAAAGCGGAAGTTTCCAAAAGTTTGCTTACCGTTATCATGACAAAAAACGACAAGAAACATCGGTTGGAAGCTACTAAATTTAGTAAATGACTGTGCTGCACGAACAACTTTATCCAACACATTGAGCGAAAGTATTTTCAATTGTTACTTCTACAGAAACAGCAATAAAAACCGGTTGAATACCAAATTTATTAACTGACTGCAATGCACAAACAACTTTATCAAAATAGTGAGTGTAAGTTTCCAAAAGTTTGTTCTGAACTTATTTCACCCGAAACGGCAAGAAACAGCAGTTGAGGGCTACTAAATTTAATAACCTATTACAGTGCACAAACAACTTACCAGTACTTAGTTTTGGGTAACCGAACTGAGAGGCTTCGATGCAGGACGCAATCACATTTGTGAATAAGAAACAGTCCGCAGCAATAACACCACAAGAAAGACTGAGATGAATAAAAATCCACTGCTAAATCATTATAGAGTGCATATTATCACAACCAATTGCTAAAATAAGTATCTGAAACCTAAATCTGTTAAAAAAATTTGAGAGCGATTTGAATAGCACATGCGCCGTCACACGATAGACGCTCTGGGCTCGGCGGTGGCCCTTTTCGACCAAACAAACAAACACGTCAGGTAATCCATACCCTTCTTACCCATGGTTTCCGGGATGTTACACTGCTCTGAGTGCAGCTAAAGTGGAGTCCTTTTGTCCTGAGTGTGTATCAGAGAAATATTCAAGCGGTAACAATAAATATAGCTAAATAATTTACGATTTAACGAAGATCGCCGTTCAAAATAGAACATTTAAATATTTCAAACATGGTCCGTCAGGTATCAAGACTACTTTATACAGATAATTAATACCCCAAAGTGTAGACGAGTATTATCAAAATACAGTAGAGGGAAATGTGATGTAAAAACGCAGACGAATTTGCTCTCGAAGTTCTGTCTACATAAAGTGAAAGTGAATAAAAATTAAAAAGTATTATTAGTCGCATGGGAGGTAGCATTAAATCATTTGTGAGCCACCATCACTGCACAAATAATCGAAATACCCCATACTACGAGTGATTATGTAACTACTTTATATATGATTGCAACTTGTGCTAGGGGCGGTGTAGTGGATATCGTCACTAGATGCCTCGCTTCGCTACAAGAAATGCGATCACCAGTGAGTAGTTGCTTTTAATATTTACTATTTCTGGAAAGTTCTCGAAATTTCTTGCGTTTGTATATTCTATAACAATCACTGTTTATATAAACAGAAGCACTTCAGTTTGGAGGCGGTTCTGTTTTGCCTGTACGTTGATGTCCGCAATAAACATGTGTTCAGTGCTAAATATTATGCTCCACTGACGTTCTTTGTTTCAGATCTGGACTTTGAGTGTGATTATGAAGTGACACTGTTTGGTAGAGATGCCAGTTAATCAAAACGTCAGTGTTACTGTGGTTACAATTGTGTAACGTAAAAGCCGTCACCAACACGGACAGAAACTGTCATACAGGTAATACATTGTTCCCAAGTCTGCGCGTCAGACATCCGTCAGAGGTTCCCGGAAACGTCAGGAAAAAACGAAACGGCTGAATGGATTCAACGGGTCGCTAAATCCAACAAAAAAGTGGGATGTCAGTATGTGTTTGGCATTTAAACGCATTCCTAGTAACTGATATAACAAACCCTCTGAGTTATTAATGTGATGCTCACACCGACCTACTCGAGGGCTCAACAGAGAAGCAAGGTGTTCTGCTACACGGTACGTCGAAGCACTAATCGAACGAAGAGAAACCCCATCCTTGTGAACCTTAGGAAGGTCATATAACGTAGGGTGAATTGCACAGTAAGAATGAAGACTCTTATTTACCTCCTTTCCTTCGCCAGACTGTTAATACTTCTCTCAACACTTTTTCTGGTGTTAGCACCGATCCTACAATACACTGATTCGGCCAGTAAACGTAAACATAGCATCTTTTGAATAGAATCCTGATCGTTCAAAACGACCGTAACATTGCCTTTGTCAGCTTAGAGTTGATCCGGATATTGTTACCTTGTCCGAAGGTAACAATATCCGGATCAACTCTAAGTGAACGTAAAGCAGCCCTCTCAGCCGCCGTAAACTTTCGTCAGTACGGATAAAGCTGCGTCGCCAAAAGCTTTCTCCGTGAGGTTGATCACAGAACGTCGAAATATAGTATTAGGCTCCGAGCAACGGAAACATTCAAACTTCGCCGAATGACGGACAGTTACAGAATGATATTCGTAGTCAGATTGCGACCATGAAGCACTGCCCAGTCAGTCGCAAGAAAGAGTCGAAATTTTTGAAGCAATCATTAAATGAAACCCAAAAAAACCTTGAAAACCAGATCCAGCTGTCGACAAGTGTAATGGATCGTTTCACGAACAAGAGCTAGGCCAGCGCGTCGCTTGATGCGACTGATGGTGAGTGAATTAATATGATCCACAACTTGACAAACTTTGGAACAATATTTTGATCACGACGCAGCAAAAACGACGACTCAAACTGCGTCCTTACTCTACTGCTACGAACTTTACCCAACTTTCGCAACTAGTGATACATTTCCTCACCGAAAAGGCAAACAATATGAGACCTGAGTTTCATCCGGTTTATAGTATGTTGAAAGAACTTGTGGGGTGACGTCGTCGATGACGGTTGATAGTTCGACAAAAGCACACCCTTCCGTTTTCAAAGCAAAACAGCACCAAGTAGTCAATGCGCAAGAGCATTCAAACCCTCGGTTTTTAAAAGAAACTCTGAAAAGAGAACACACATACAGACACCGTAAACACTAGCGCTATCACATACCAAAGATGATCGAGATGGGAAGTTATCGATGCTGAAATTAATAATCAACGGGTCAGGTAGCATAAACGCTATCCCTCTGTTTCTTTTTTTGCATTTGTGGCATATCACGTATTGGTCGAACTATCAGAACTATGGAGGACTGGTGCAAGGAGCATCAACGGCACACACGCTTACAACAACCAACTAAATCTGCCATGGAAGAATATTTCCTGACACTGGTCATCCTATGGAATACATGACGGAGATTTCGGCATGCAGTCGAGCTATTGGGATAGTGTTTCACAGGGAGCTGCTGAACCTAAATTAGCGAGTAACATTCTAAATAAAGATGGTGGCCTTTTTAATTCTGCAAAAAAAAATAGAAAGAAAAGGAAATAGTGGCAGATCTTATCCTGCCTCAGCCGCTGATTATTAAATTCACTATCGATGACGACGTAGATAATGATTTGGACTATCTTGGTTTGTGATGACGTGTGTTATGTTTCTGGAGTTTGTCAGAAAGTCAGGTTTTTAAATTCACTTTCATAGTGATTACTTGCTGCAGTTTTGCGTTGAAAACGGCGACGTGTACTCCTGGCGAAATATCGGCTGTTGTCGACGACATCACCAGACTGCAGCCCCGTAAGTTATTTGAAAATTGTTTACGCCGGGAGAAACTGATGTGTCAAAAGGAGAGCACTATTCCCTTCTCTGTGTTACGAAGGAAGAATATTATAGTGTCCATTTATACTTGGCTAGCAGAACTAGTGTCTTGTCACTGTGGAAGAAGCTAATGCTGCGTTGTAATGCGATGTTATCCAACACAAAAGTTGCAAGTGTATCATGAGTTTGCTACTTTTCATTAAACGCTTCATGTAATTACAGAGAAACAAGTTAAGGCTTACGATATGTCGGTAGTTTAGTTGGCCAATAAGGACAATCAACCTTCCACAAATCGGCATGACATTAATAAGTATATTTACTATATGTGCACTTTATATTTGAGATACACATAACTTTGAAGTACTCTATGGACCATCTGTAGTGCTGACTCACATACAATGACAGTAATGTACTTGATAATCAGAAATAAGTCGATGACATATAGTATGTTTATTGGAGTCATGCTTGTCGATGTAATTGCCCACTGCATTCCTCTGTACTAATGTTGATATAAGTCCGAAGATTCACTGAGTCGGGTGAACAACGGAGAGGAAGCGCTGGCCAACCAGGGTAGCAGACAGTGAGGTTGCCTTGATTAAGCATCCTCTGGTGGCATATATATGCGGCGTCCTCCCATTAGAGACAGCGAGCAATAGAAGAAAGAGCTCTCCCGGCTGGTCGCTGGCGGGAGAGTATTTGCACTAAAGAGCCAAAGAAACTGGTACACCTGCCTAATGTCACGTAGGGGACCCGCTAGAACCTAGAGTGCAACAACAGGACGTGGCATGGACTCGACTAATGTCTGAAGTAGTGCTGGAGGGAAATAACACCATGAATCCTGCAGGGATGTAATGCTGGAGGGAACCGACACCATGGACCCTGCTAGGCTGTCCGTAAAAGAACGTGGGGTTGGAGATCTCTTCTGAACAGCACGTTGCAATGCACCCCAGATACGCTCAATAATTTTCACTTTTTGGGAGTCTGGAGGCCAGCGGAAGTGTTTAAACTCAGAAGAGTGTTCCTGGAGTCACTCTGTAGCAATTATGGACGTGTGGGTTGTCGTAGTGTCCTGCTGGAATAGCCCATCGGAATGCACAATGGACATGAATGAATGCAGGTGATGAGACAGGATGCTTAAGTGCGTGTCACCTTTCAGAGTCGTATCTAGAGGTATCACTCCAACTCCACATGCAGCACACCATTATAGAGCCTCCACCAACTTGAGCACTCCCCTGCCGAATTGCCGGGTACATGGATTCATAAGGCTGTCCATACCCGTGAACTTCCATCCGCTTGATAGAATTTGAAACGACACTCGTCCGACCAGCCAACATGATTCCAGTGATCAACATTTCAATGTCGGTGTTGACGGGCCCAGTGGAGACGTAATTCTCTGTGTCATGCAGTCATCAACGTTACAAGAATGGGCCTTCGCCTCCGAAACCCCATTTCGATGATGTTTCGTTGAATGGTTGACACGCTGACACTTGGTGATGGCCTAGCATTGAAATCTGCAACAATTTGCGCAAGGGTTGCCTTTCTGTCATGTTGAACGATTCTTTTCAGTCGTCGTTGGTCCCGTTCTTGCACGATCTTTTTCCGCCCGCAGCGATGTCGGAGAGTTGACATTTTCCGGATTTCTTGACATTCATGATACACTCGTGAAATGGTTGTATGGGAAATTCCCCATTCCATCGCTTCCTCGGAGATGCTGTGTCCCATCGTTTCTGCGCCGAATATAACATCACGGTCAAACTCACTTAAAACTTGTTGACGTGCCATTGTAGCAGCAGTAACCGATCTAACAACTGCGCCAGACACTCGTTGTCTTATATAGCGTTGCAGACCGCAGAGCCATATTCTGCCTGTTTACATCTCTCTGTAGTCGTATTTGAATACGCATGCCTGTACCATTTTCTTTAGCGTTTCAGTGTATATCACTGCCTCCGACGTTGCTATGGGTGACTTACCGTCCGCCAGGTGTGGACGACAAAGATTCCATCGATGTAGCAACTTGTCTCATCCAGATAATGAAGGACGTAGTTTATAGGGATGTCGGCTATTTCTATAACAGTTATTATCTGTCAGACAAGATAGGTCATGTGCACCCATTTTCAGGTAATGCGAGTTATCATCTGTCTGTCTCGTTAGCCGAGCTTCGTTCGTTTATTCTCTTCTAAATGAAAAATTCGTATTGTTAACATATCAGAAGACAAACCACACTTTCCCAAACTCTTAATTTTACTATTTTCTTTGTTCGCTGTGGAGATGGCACACAGTCTATCACACAGATAGCACACAGTCTAAAGCGTTTCCATCGCACTCGTGCTTAGCACTCCTCGGTTGGTGTGAACGACTTGGGTGGATCGTCATTCACTACGTTGACGAAGGGCAGGCTATTTGGTATTACCGTGAAATGGAGTTCAAAGTGTGTGGATATGATACGCATGCTGGGGTGGCAACCATTAAAACATGGACGTTTTTCGTTGCGGCCAGATCTTTTCACAAAATTTCAGTCACCAACTTTCTCCCCCGAATGCGAAAATATTTTGTTGACTGTCCTTCTCAGTGAGAAATGACCTTAGAATTAAGATCAGACAGATCAGAGCTCGCATGGGAAGAGTTAGGCATTCACTCTTCCCACTTGCTGTTCGAGAGTGGAACGGTTGATAAATAGTCTGAATGGTGAACTGCAGAGTAGTGGTGTAAATGAAGATGTAGATGCACAAAATGCTGTTTTGAAATATACCTGAAGATTTATTCAGTTAATATAAATAATTGAAAAAAAGCAGGTTGATACCACAACAAGAGGATAAATGAAACTTCCTGGCAGATTAAAACTGTGTGCCCGACCGAGACTCGAACTCGGGACCTTTGCCTTTCGCGGGCAAGTGCTCTACCAACTGAGCTACCGAAGCACGACTCACGCCCGGTACTCACAGCTTTACTTCTGCCAGTACCTCGTCTCCTACATTCCAAACTTTACAGAAGCTCTCCTGCGAACCACTTGCCCGCGAAAGGCAAAGGTCCCGAGTTCGAGTCTCGGTCGGGCACACAGTTTTAATCTGCCAGGAAGTTTCATATCAGCGCACACTCCGCTGCAGAGTGAAAATCTCATTCAAGAGGATAAATGGTTCAAATGGCTCCAAGCACTATGGGACTTAACATCTGAGGTCATCAGTCCCCTAAGAACAACTAACCTAAGGACATCACAAACATCCATGCCCGAGGCAGGATTCGAACCTGCGACCGTGGCAGCAGCGCGGTTCCGGGCTGAAGCACCTAGAACCGCTTGGCCACAGCGGCCGGCAACAAGAGAATAACCCCACCTAGCTTTCACTACAGTGGCTGTCAAGATGCAAATATATGATGTTGGGCAGTTCACCATGGATGCTAGATCATGCTAGTAGTATCTCTCATGGTTGCCTCATCCCACCCTGCGGTCTTATACGTTTCCTAAACTCACGCAACTCAGGTATAATCTTAAGAAACCAAGTAGCAAGAAACAGAAAAACTACAAAAATGCCACAATCTGGGATTGGCATAGCTGGAAATTTGAGCAGAAGACGCTACATTTGTAACAAGTTAAGACCAATGGCTTTCTCCTGTCTTCGAAGACTCGATGAAGTTATCTTTCAACAAGATAACCCAAGGTCGTAGGTTGCTCATACTGCTCAAACCTACTTTGTTTTGGAGTGTATCTGCAACCCAATGGCAATGTACACACGGGTTATCGAGAGACAGGCAGGCCAGCACTGGTAAACTCTAGCATAAGGCTGTGGCATCATAGGTGACGTATTTCTTCATCGAAGCGTAGTTCGAAGAAGCATCTTGGCAGAGATGGCAGTTCTGTGTACTTAATTCCCCCCCCCCCCCCCCCTCACCCTTCCACTACCAACAATCTACAAATTTAATCACGGGTTCTTCCTGCAAAACCGTAGCAGCACAATGTTGAATTTCTTCATCCCTTCCAGGTGTTTCAGATACATGGCCAACAATTTAAATATGCCTAAATCACACGCATTTCCATACCTATCCTTTACTGTGCGTCGATGGTCAGTAAGGGATAGCATTTACAGGGCACAACGAACTTCAGCACTCACCATAGTGACAAGAGCGCTCTATCACCTACAAGGTAGCTAATTCAACTGTTTCTGAATGTAAGCGAACTTGCTTCGCTATGGTTGTACTTTCCACATTAATTTGTTTTTAATTTCAAGCAACAACTAAGGTTTTTATTCAGGATAGGCAAAATAAAACAGGACCGAACAATATTTCATTCGCTCTATGATAGGGAATCCAATTTACATAATTCCAAACGTATCTTGAGGAGCATGAAATATTTTCCGTGCCAGTTTTCTGTTGTCGAGCTTATAGGTACGATGTTAGTTATACTGAAACAGGACTGACAACTACGCTCCATAATATGGCTCAATTCAGAGTTATGGAATGCGTCAACAACACTCAAATCACACTTGACGTTACTATTTTACCATGATAACGAACCTGTAGAGGAGGAATGAGTTGGAGAATCAGAGGATTTATGACGCATTTGTACCCATTTGATCAACTACCTTTACAGTGCACCTTTTAGATTGACTGAATGTGTGGATAAATTTGTTTTGAAAGTTTCTCAAGGAGCTATGGCTTACTCTTGCTTATCTGAGTTTCTGTCAACTTACAGTAAACCTGTAGTCATGTATAGAAAGAAGTTCGGGTCAGGTCAGAGATGTACCATTTCCTCCAAAAGGACCCTAGGTCGCCTCTAAGGCAAAGTTCTGTAGAGCTTACTGTCACACGTTGGTGTTCGGTAGGGGTTTAATTTGTTTCAGCGTGTAGCGCGGCTTAATCTGTTTCTTTCGCCGGTATAACTCAATAGAAATTATTTAGCAGAGTAGAGTGCAGTGTAGTACCAAGCCTATTGTGTACTAAAAAATTTAACCAAGTGCATCCATGGTTCGTTGCACTTTGTCCCTCATGAGAAACTTAGTTACTATCTCATTCCCATATTTATTCACGAGGCTTACGGTAATCATTCGCTCGAAATTCTCGTCATTTTAACGCATTAACCAGCATTTTCGATCTTGTTTCTTTGTCTGTGAGTCTGCAACATGGTACCATGCTCAGAGTAAAGTCATTCTGATGTTCGAATACAAGCACCTTCTGTGATCGAATATTGTCATTTGCGACCGTTTTATTTTGCATATTTTGCGAGTAGAAAAGTCTTTTTCGCAGTCGGACATTGTCTTGGTAGGAGGTCTATGTCATGTGTACCTTGTCCTCTGCCCATAAAGTAAAGCTCTAATCCTTATTATACGGGAAATTACTTGTAGAACGACTAAATAAGCGTAAATAATTGTTCTTCGTTTTCCATGTTGACATTTTAACTCGCTTTTGCAACCCGGTACTGGCTCTGTAACATGCTTTGTCCTCCCTGTTTATGCTTCAGTTGGTTTAGTTCTAATAGTAATCACTTGTAGCTTCCCAACATGCCTAACTATGTTAACGTTTGCCAGTAATTAAGATTTTCTTTGTTCTGTCCCACCAATTACATATCCACTTCGAACACGACGAGGCTTACCATTGTTATGATAGTAGCCTCTTGTCCAACATTTCTTCTTGTATCGTCTGTGTCAAGATACTCTTTAACTGATTAAATAAAATGAGAGGTGGATAAAACTAATTTACCGTTTTATGCTAATTATGTGTGTATCTTAGAAGCTTTATTTTGTTTCCTTGTGAATATCTATAGCAATCTCATATTTTGTAAATGTGAACAAACTTCCATTCTTAGTGAGTCTGCTGATATTTTCTTCACACCCCACAGGATTCCAGACTTGATCCCTTTCCATAAGTTGAACCCTCTCCAACGGCGGGATTTGTTCAGTGACTTTTTAGGAAGCTAACGAAACTGATATATAATAATGATCCTCTGGCCACTACTTGCGTTTTCACGTATCACTGAGGTCGTGTACTAATATATCGGAACTGTCTGTCGTGGGTATAATCAGTATTTATGCTGTTATTGAGCCTATGCAGTCCCCTTTTGTCAGACCGTCCACACAAGTCCGGTAGAACGTGAAAGTGACGTTATCAGAGAACCAATCCTTTTCTTTGCTTGAGATTTATTTAGTTAACTTTCATAGCATAGTTTCATTAAACATAGACTTTTGTAATTGACATCTCTGCTTACGATGTTTCAAACTCACGTAAGATCTTATATTATATTTAATTATCCACTGTATGTGAATCGAAGATGAACATTTCCGAATCTCAGACGACGAACATGAACAGAAGTACTCGTCGTTTAGTAAAAAGAAAAAAAAATAAGAAACCATGCTTTATATCGGAAATTTGTGTTCATTGAGTGCGCAATGTCTTGCAGACAGGCTCTTTAAAGCAGTGCAGAGTTACCATTTTCAGACATATGTGCTGACCACTCACGTATGGAATCAGACGTTGACCCAGGCTGCACAAAACCGTGTCTCAGTAATCTGTGGTGTACTGTAAGCGGAAAACGACGCTTGGTAACTCGACATCTCAAATAAGCCACCAGTAATTTGTTCTTGAAGGTATGTCATACCGACCTGCCTTTGTCTTTTATATGGATTTCAGTTGCTGTCATTCTTGTACTCGTCTGAAACAGTCAAAACATCCTACAACGTTCTCGTGGTGTTGTGCCTATTCTTCTTGCTACACTGTTGTTTTCAATCCATTTGGCCACCATTTCTTCTGAAACCATCAAATTATTGCCGACAGTCGTATTAATGACTCATCCTTCCTCAGGTCTTAGAAGATGGTGCATGTGTGCGCCCTAGGGGCATGGCGTCTACATATATATGCGACTTGTTATGTACTACAAACTGCAGGGACGGATTCGTGACTGGAAGTGGAATAAAAAAGGTCCAATGAACATATGTCCATAAATGCTTCATTGCGACGGGAGATGGCGCTGACGACTGAAAGTTCCCCTGACCACGTGCCGTGTGTCCCTTGTGTGTTGCAGGCTGTGTGTTTGGGGCAGAGTAGCAGAATGGTCCGGTATTCATGTCGGAAACACGCCGAAATGTTGTTTGTTCACGGCCAAACAGGTGGAGACGGTCGAGAGACAACCAACACGGCTGTACCAAAACAAGTACTCTCAGAGACACCAATTACATCACGCAACATATCGCCCCCTTTTTGGGCGTTAGTGTTATCATGGGTTCAAACGTGCAAGGAAGCGGCGGACTGTGCGTACACAAGATTTGGAACACTGGGTTCTACATAATATTGAGACTAATGCGAGTACAAGCTCCAGCCAAGTGGCTGGTCAACGTGGCGTAAGCCTAAGTACGATTATATATATCCTGCTTGACGACCGCTACTATCCCTGTCACCTGCAACGACTTGGAATTCCTTCTGCAGAAGCGTTTTTGTACCAGACCTTCACAATTATGGCTTTTCTGCCGTCAGTCTTTTTTACCGAAGATGCAAACTTTACCAGAACTGGCATCATCAGTCGCCATAACGTCATCTGTAGGCTATAGATATCCCTGTGGGGCTGTTTGAGCCGCCTCATCAACATCATTTGAGTATCAAGGGGTCCGCAGGGATTCTTGGTGACAACATATCTGAACTGGTTATTATTCCACAATGGCGACGGAACGCTCTGTCTGGTCTGCTTGAGAATGTGCCTTTGGTAAATACGACAGGTTATGTGGTGTCTGCATTACGGAGCAACATCTCACTACGACATTACAGTTCGCTGACATGTCACCATCATCTTCCCCAGACGTTGGATACGACGTGTAGGCAGGGTCTGCTAAGTCGCCGGACTTAAACCTCTTGGATTTTTATCTCTATGGGAATCTGAAAAGCGTTGTGTATGCTAAACCAGTTCCTGACGTGCAGATCCTCCAACATCGTGTTTACGACGCCTGTGACGCTATTCGGAGAGAGGCCCGAACGTGTAAAAGATTGCAGCAGTCCATGATACGACGTTTGAACGCGTTCACTGCATCCAATGGAGGCAGCTTCAAACATTTTTTTGGTGTGGATGCGATGCAGCCGTATACCGTATTCTGGAAGGAGCTGTACTCGTTGCACGCACAACGTCCAATTGCGGACACCAGTTCATAAGACCTTTCCTCTTCTCTTTCCAGTCAGAAATCATTCCCTGCAGTTTGTCGGTTTTATTAATGATCACTCTATAAATGTAGATGGTGTCACGTAAAACGTAACAAGGCGGCCGCTGTGGCTGAGCGGTTCTAGACGCTTCAGTCCTTATCTTCGCTGCTGCTACGGTCGCAGTTTCGAATCATGCCTCGGGCATGGATGTGTGTGATGTCCTTAAATTAGATTTATGTAGTTCTAAGTCTAGGGGACTGCTGACTCAGATGTAAAGTCCCTTAGTGCTTAGAGCCATTTGAACCATTTGAAGACGCATCATCCCTTTTATTTGATGAACTGTTACACTTATCGAAATGCGGCTTTCGGCAAATATTAGAAGGCGGAGTGGCACGTACTGTTTTGTTTGAGTAATGTGTTTAGCGCTGGTATCAACTTAGATGTTGAAGCAAGTACCTTTTTGTGAATTGATAACATATACTTTTTATAACTGCATTCTATAGCTCTTGAGAAGGCAATTGCAGTGATATAGCGTTTGTTAGCGTTGACGTTGTAACCCGTCGAACATAACTTTGAGAAGTGCCCTAGAATGTGACAGCACGGTGACAGGAAACGGCATTTGCGGTACAGACACTGACAAGCAGGTACCTCGGACCAGGCTGCGTAGTTGTATACCGTAAGGTAGGCCTGCTCTACGAGAATAAAGCTTTATTTCCACCTGAACCAAATTATGACCTAGATACAGATTCACCTACGAATGCTGTATACGGAAATACGACATAGGCTAGAATCTAGCGTATCACAAACGGCTTAGGCAAACTGTTTCACTTTTGTGTATCCTCCCAGACTTACGTGAGCTGAAACAGAGAAATCAAGCCTTCATTCTTCAAAAATAAAGAGGTCATATACCCTGCAAAAACCAGCTACTGTATTAAATAACTAAAGATTTGACCTATATTTTCCTTTACGTGGCTGTGTGCTTCTTAGAGGTAAAATACGTGCTTTCGGTCGCCTGTCTCTACCTGCGCTGCTGTAAATTACGTCGTATGGGATGCATTCATTGAATTAAACATTTTATTGGAAATACTTTGGTCATTACCTGTATACCGCAAAAAAACATTACTCTTAACGAAACGTCGTTTCGTGCTGAACGTAAGCGCATAGTGACAGTGTTATGAGCTACATGCAATACACGTTGTCGACTTATTTGACATTGCACTGAAATTTCGTACACCGTAAATGAAGTAAACAGTTTACTACCAGTTACTTGGTAATCACCCAAATTATATAACATAAATTTTATATTTAATATGTAAATTTATCCTTTATTTCAGCACATTTGCAATCGTCGTTCGAAAGAACGATGAACAGATGTAACTATAGTGGAAGATATGGTAGAGCACGCAGTGGCGATTCGACGAAGCATATTGTCTGGCGTAGTTCGGACTTCGTCATAAACTGCATATTAGAGTGCTCCCCAAAGAAAGAAATCAAGAGGAGTCAAATCGGGGGACCTCGCCGTCCATTTGACAACAGAATTTCGTCCTATCCGACGTCCAGGGAAGATCTCATTCAGTATTTGCGTTACAAAACGTGACGAGCAGGACAAATGTCGTTTTGCACCCACATACACATCCAGTGGCCCCTCTTCTAGAAGAACTGGCGGAATGTTCAACAGAAAGTGGGCGTACGAATTTCTATTTAGAATGCCTGAAATGAAGTGAGATCCCATAATGTGGTTTCCTATGATGTCTCACCATATGTTTACGCTCCAGGGTCGTTGATGTTGCACTTGCACCTGACAAAGCAAGTGTGGATTTTAGGCTACCCAGTAGTGCACGTTATGCAAATTTACTTTACCGATGTTACTAAACGTTGCTACATCGGTAAAGAGCACACATTGGAAAAATGTGGCGTCGGTTCTCAGTTGCTGAAGGGCAAACTGACAAAATTCTGCACGACGTTCGAAATCTAGGTCGTCGAGTGTCTGATGTAGTAACAGACGACAGAGACGGAAATTCTGTCGGTGATGGATGCAAATGACGTTCGTCCGGTTAATTCCGCGTTCCTTGCCAATATGTCACGTACCACTGTGCGGATTTATTAGCCTCGAATCCAAAAATGATTCAAATGGCTCTAAGCACTGTGGGACTCAACATCTGAGGTCATTAGTTTCCTAGACTTAGAGCTACTTAAACCTAACTAACCGAAGGACATCACACACATCCATGACCGAGGCAGGATTAGAACCTGCGACCGTACCAGCAGCGCGGTTCCGGACTGAAGCGCCTGGATAGCTCGGCCACAGCGGCCCGCCCTCTTAGCCAGAACAGCTACTTCGTGTTCTCTGTTAGTTGCAGTCTTCTCCCTGGTCCCCTTTTGACGTTCAAGCAGCCTGTCTGAACTACCGTCTTAATAATTCCTGCAACTGCCTAGCGCGTGTACGATTTTTTATGGCATACCTTGTACGCCTCCAGTCTTGAGAAAACAGACATATCCCACTGACGCAGCGATAGGGCTATAATGAATTGCTCATAAAATTTGCCATACTTCGAAAAAGGTTCATCATATCAAAATGTGTTTTTAGCAAATGGTAGCATACAAAGAGAAGAGTATTTTGGAACGTCGTTGATACATAAAACTTACATCACTGAAGAAGTAACTACAGATTTTTCAAAAGGTTACTTTTTCTGATTCACTTCGAATAGCTACATCATTTTATGCAAAACTCATCAAATATGTAGCACATATTAACACATAATTAGTCATTATTTTCATAAAAAATGCTTGTACTAAATTCATTTTCAATTATAAACATACATTATTAATTATCGATATTACACTACTGGCCATTAAAATTTCTACACCAAGAAGAAATGAAGATGATAAACGGGTATTCAATGGACAAATATATTACACTAGACATGTGATTACATTTTCACGCAATTTGGGTGCATAGATCCTGAGCAATCAGTACCCAGAACTAACACCTGTGGCCGTTATAACGGCCTTGATGCGCCTGAGCATTGAGTTAAGCCGGCCGGGTGGCCGAGCGGTTCTAGGCGCTACAGTCTAGAACCGCGCGATCGCTACGGTCGCAGGTTCGAATCCTGCCTCGGGCATGGATGTGTGTGATGTCCTTATGTTAGTTTAAGTAGTTCTAAGTTCTAGGGGACTGATGACCTCATAAGCTGATTCCCATAGTGCTCAGAGCCATTTGAACCATTTTTGAGAGCATTGAGTTAAACAGAGCATGGATGGCTTGTACAGGTACAGCTGCCCATGCAGCTTCAACACAATTCCACAGTTCATTAAGAGCAGTGACTGGCGTATTGTGACGAGCCAGTTGCGCGGCCACCATTGACCAGACGTTTTCAGTTGGTGAGAGATTTGGGGAATGTGCTGGCCTGGGCAGCAGTCGAACATTTTCTGTATCCAGAGAGTCCCGTACAGGACCTGAAAAATGCGGTCGTGCGTTATCCTGCTGAAATGTACGGTTTCTCAGGGATCGAATGGAGGGTAGAGCCACGGGTCGTAACAAATCTAAAATGTAACGTCCACTGTTCAAATTGCCGTCAATGCGAACAAGATGTGACCAAGACGTGTAGGTCTCCGAGCTGATTGTCCATGCTGCTGCAAACGTCGTCGAACTGTTCGTGCAGGTGGTTGTTGTCTTGCAAATCAACTGTTGACTCAGCACGATCCGTTACAGCCATGCGGATAAGATGGCTGTCATCTCGACTGCTACTGATACGAGGCCGCTGGGATCCAGCACTGCGTTCCTTATTACCTACCTGAACCCACCGATTCCATATTTTGCTAACAGTCATTGGTCCTAGACCAACGCGAACAGCAATGTCGCGATAGGATAAACCGCAATCGCGATAGACTACAAAAAAATGGTTCAAATGGCTCTGAGCACTATGGGACTTAACATCTGTGGTCATCAGTCCCCTAGAACTTAGAACTACTTAAACTTAACTAACCTAATGACATCACACATATCCGCATCACACATATCCATCACACATATCGAACCTGCGACCGTAGCGGTCACGCGGTTCCAGACTGAAGCGCCTAGAACCGCACGGCCACACCGGCCGGCGATAGACTACAATCCGACCTTTATCAAAGTCGGAATCGTGATGGGACGCATTTCTCCTCCTTACACGAGGCATCACAACAACGTTTCACCAGGCAACGCCGGTCAACTGCTTTTTGTGTATGAGAAATCGGTTGGAAACGTTCCTCATTTGAGCACGTTGAAGGAGTCGCCACCGGCGCCTACCTTGTGTGAAAGCTCGGAAAAGGTAGTCATGTGTCTATCACTGCAACTTCTTCCTGACGGTTAAATTTCGCGTCCGTAGCACTTCAATTTCGAGGTGTAGCAATTTTAGTTGCCAGTAGTGTATATAAATCACTGTTAATAAGGACTGTTTAAAAATTAACAACATTTTAGATTTGTTAAGTGTCTTTTATGAAATATTGACCATTAAGAAGTTGTCTTGGCAATGAGTTCTTGAATTTCGCACTCAATATGTAATTAAAACATTTTTCATAATAATAATTATTAGATATAAGTAAATTCCCATATATTTGATGAATATTATATTTGTGTGATGTAGGTGATAGATGTGAATAAAAACTAAAATAAAAGAAACGCCATAGCAATAATCGAACCACCCATCTACTTGTTACCTTTTTACCATTCTTCACCTAGTCAGTGTGCCACGCTGCAAATCGTAGCAACGTCTTCATTATAATTATTGGTCAGATACTGTAGACAAACAGTTCTCTTAATTATGTCTTTATAATTTAGAGAATTGATGAAACACAAGCAAGGATAGGAAAGACAATCGTTCACAAATTTTATTTTGTTCTCATTATCACAGTCAGCCCAGGTGCTAACGAAACTGCGTGCCGAAAGTTGATCTTCCTGTTGTCTGTTACATTCTAACAAACCAATAAACGGGGAGAACTGCGGACATGTGCACGACTGCTGCACCTGCCTCCCACATTCCTGCGCGTGCACATGGCCGCCCGTGCTCAAACATCAGAAGCATGTGTAACTTTGCACTGCTGCTCTCACTCCCTTGCGTCTACGTGCAACGGCCGCATGAGCATAATGCGCACAGACACTCGTACAGGTATTATCGACCAATGAGTGTACCGTGTTCAAAGATTTGAAGATCAGTACATTCATAGCATATAATCTCCACACCGTATCACCTGGACCACGAAAAGAATGATGTTCGGCATTGTTCCTGGATGTGTTACGTTTTCGCAACACACGTCTGATGAGGCCACATCCAGAATTCTCGCGCATGATATGAGAGCGACATAATGTTGAATAGAAATACAGACCTCCACGTTTTTAAACACTATACATTCTCCAGTCAACGTTACTGTCATACTGTACTCATTGACGGCGTGCTCATTTATAAGGGTGCCTTCGGTCCTGACATTATTATGGTTGGCAAATAGCGACTGCATCGAATAGGGCACGTGCAGGATCTGAACGAGAGGATATTTGGCGAATGGAAAAATCTACACTTTCTCCCCACTTAAATCCCATCGAAAATATACCTATCCAAAAAAGCAGCTAAAAATTCACTTGACGCCCTCCTGCGAGACAATCTTCACTCTTTCCAAATTAACAATATGTGTAGACGAGGTATGTCTCGAATTCAAAGAAATAGTATCGGCAGCAGTTGACAGATGTATACCAAATAGATTCACAAACAACGGAGCTGATCCTCCTTGGTACACAAAACGGGTCAGAACACTGTTGCAGAAACAACGAAAAAGACATCCCAAATTTAAACGGACTTCAGAGCGAGATGCTCACAATAGTTTCCACAACAAAACATCATCTCGAAATCTGGCAAAAAGTCGAAAGAGACGTTGGTCGTATGTGAAGTACGATAGCTGCAAGACACAATCAATGCCTTCTCTGAGCGATATCAATGGGAATACCATCGACGCCAGTGCTTCCAAACAAGAGTTACTAAACACAGCCTTACGAAATTATTTTACGAAAGAAGACGAAGTAAAAATTCCAGAATTTGAATCAAGAACGGCTGCCAAAATGAGTGACCTAGAAATAGACAATCTCAGAGCAGTGAAGCAACTTAAATCACTTAACAAAGAAAGTCTTCCGGTCCAGACTGTATGCCAATTACATTACTTTCAGAGTATGCTGATACAATAGCTCCATACTTAGCAATCATATACAACCGTTAGTTAGACAAAAAATCCGTACCTAAAGAGTAGAAAGTTGCACAGGTCGCACCAATACTGAAGAAAGGTAGTAGGAGTAATCTACTAAATTACAGGCCCATATCATTAAAGTCGATATGCAGCAGTATTTTGGAACTTATATTGTCTTGTAGCATTATGAATTACGTCGAAGAAAACGATCTGTTGACACATGGTCAATACGGATTAAGAAAACATCTTTCTTGTGAATCGTAAGTAGCTCTTTACTCACACGAAGTGTTGAGTGCTATTGACAAGGAATTTCAAATCGATTCCGTGTTCTTATACTTCCACAAGGCTTTTAGCGTTGTACCACACAAGCAGCTTGTAGTAAAATTGCGTGGTTATGGATTATCTTCTCAGTTATGTGACGGGATTTGTGGTTTCCTTTCAGAGAGGTCACAGTTCGTAGTAACTGACGGAAAGTCATCGAATATACCAGAAGTGATTTATGACGTTGCGCAAGGTAGTGTGACAGGCCCTTTGCTGTTCTTCATCCATATAAACGATTCAGAAGACAATCTGGGCAGCCGTCTGAGGTTGTCTGCAGGTGACGCTGTCGTTTATCGACTAGTAAAGTCATCAGAAGATGAAAACTAATTGCAAAACGATATAGAACAGATAACATTATAGTGCTAAAATTGGCAATTGACCTGAATAACGAAAACTGTGAGGCCATCCACATGAATCATAAATGAAATCCGTTGGACTTCGGTTACATGGTAAATCAGTCAAATCTAAGGGCGTAAATTCAATTAAATACCTAGGAATTACAATTACGAACAACTTAAATTGGAAGGAACACGTAGAAAATGTTGTGGGGAAGGCTACGCGAAGACTGCGTTTTATAGGCGGGACACTTAGAAAATGTAACAGATCTACTAAAGAGAGTACCTAGACTACGCTTGTCCGCCCTCATTCAGAATACTTCTGCGCGGCGTGGGATCCTTAGAATTCACGGAGTACATCGAGAAAGGCAGCACGTTTTGTATGTATTACCGCGAAACGGGGGAGAGTGTGTCCCTGAAATGATACAGAGTTTAAGGTGGACATCATTAAACCAAAGGCGTTTTCGGTTGCGGCGGAATCTTCTCACGAAATTTTAATCACCCACTTTCCCCTCCGAATACGAAAATATTCCGTTGACGCCGATCTGCATAGGGGGAAACGGCTACCATAATAAAATAAGCGAAATCAGAGCTCCCAGCGAAACATATAGGTGTACGTTTTTCCTGTTCGCTGTACGAGATTGAAATAATAGAGAACTGTAGTGAAGGTGATTCGAGGAATCCTCTGCTAGGTACTTAAATGTGATTTGCAGAGTATCCATTTAGATGTAGATGTAAATCTAGAACACTTGTTGGCTGTGTCGGGGAGACGCATTATTGCAGCACGTCCACACGCACCAACCATCATCAACCAGTTGTCAAAAGCGCTGGTGGATAAGTGGAACGCACCACCACAGGAACTCTTACAAAAGCAATCTTGTGGCCAGCATGGGAGCACGTTACAGAGCATACGTGGCTGTCCGTGGTAATTACACAAGCTATTTTTAATACGCAGGGGGCCATCATGAATCGCGGTGACTTCATCGTAATGAAGATGTTGTTTCTGTTCTTCTAATTCAGTATTTCTTACAGCTACCTTCCTTACCATACTGTACAAGTTATTCAAGCTATGTTACTTGGAAGTTACACTTCATGTAAAAATTATTACGATCCCTGAGTTCTTGACACCAGTGTATAATTCTACAGTTTGGTACTTTAATATAAGACTTATTCCTTTCCGTCAAGTTATTCATGCTTTAACACTTCATTTCTGTCGATGTATTTTCTCTCATGTGGACACGAAGTACTTGCCAAGAAACATCTGATCGCAGCAGGTAATTCGAAAACAAGAGATTATGTCAGCTTGTTATGCTGTATTTATAGACAAACTTACATCGTCTTTTTTTAATCTAGGAGGTATCTCTCATTGTGATGGATAGGATAGGAGACAGCGGCTGGTTCGAAATCAGCTTGTTTATGGTGTATATATAGACAAACTTACATCACCTTTTCTAATCTTGGAAGTATCTCTCATTGTAATGAATAGGAGACAAGACAGTTTTCTATTTGCGCAGTTTCACCCCCTATTGTCTTAATATAATCACCAAAAGGAACAGTACACCTGTAGCTCTACGAGTTATTTATTTACTGTGAGATTATTGGAAAAATTAGGAAATCGCACGTCTTGCACAATATCGGTATTCATGTAGAGTCGTTCAGAGTGTGGCTCCATGTCTAAATTTCAGAGACGGCTTACATACTCTGCAGATAAGGTATCCTAGAACTTTCAATCTAACAAGAAGGAAGAAAGTGAGACCACTACAAGTTCGAAAGAAAATTAAAAACTTACTTCATTATCCTATCGTTCCATAAATTAACCCATTAACTAGATCAGAGTGGCACCTCAGATAATTAATGACAAAAAGTTGAGACGAAGAGCGGAGAAAAAATTGCATGCGACAACTGCAGTAAAGAAAGCTTTCCGTTTGCAGAGTGCACATTGAGCCTTCAAGGCGTAGTTAACTTGGTAATAAGTGTATGTGTGTGTGTGTGTGTGTGTGTGTGCGTGCGTGTGTGTGTGTGTGTGTGTGTCTGTTCTCATAACGCCAAAGGTGCGACGAGGACGCCTTCTGGGAACTGACCCTTCAGAAATTCCGATTACTGTACAGCTAATTGTTTTCCGGTGAAAGCTGCATCTCTGCCTATGGGAGGAAAAAGAGACATAAAACTTGTAGAGGAAGAGTACATTAGAGCAACCAGGATGTAGTAGAGGCAGGGTACACTAGGAGCTATGCAGGGATGAAAACACTAGTCTTTGGACAACAAAACCCAAGGTATGAAACTCTCTTTTTGTCTTCATATCAAGCAAAAGAGTTCATAATAAGCAGAAATTTATCGTAAACAAACTTCTTTATCTACAAATGTAGCTATTCCTTTCAGTAATCAAATAAACATTACAGGACGAGTAGGATGTAAAAACAGATTTTTAATGAAACTGTGGAAGGTGCAGCTATTTATTTACTTTATTATTTTTCAAAGTAGCAGCTTTCGATCAACATCGCTAGATAAAATTTTCTGCTGTAAGAACAAGTAGTAGGGTATTAATCACTACAAGAGCAGTATTATGTTACTGCAGTAAAAATCAACTTTGTGTGGTTTGTTTTCTATTATGTATTCGTTGACTCGTTCCACATCCCTAAAGTTTGCCCTTCTCGATAGCATCTATATAACACGATAAGGGAAAGAATGAACGAGAATCATCACATTTCAAAGTATGATGAGTCGAGGAAGCTACAATTATCCAGTAGTGATTTCCGTACATGAAAGGAAAAGATTCAGTGCTCACGTATCGAAACTAATATTTCTGACTGGACGTTAGCGACTGCATCAGTCGGAAGGTATGGGCAACTAATGATCTGCGTGCGTTAGCCGCCCCTTCCTCCAGTTGCTCCGAGGAGCAGGGTGCCTACAGAAGATGCGGCCATTGCGGTTTTAATTAACTGCGTGTCCCGGTTTATTATAATTCTGGGCAGGCGTGCTGCGGCGCGAATAAATTTGGCGCTTTATTGCGAACGCGCTCTGGTGTGCCACTGCGGTCTCATAACGCCAACGGCGCGACGAGGACGCCTTCCCGGAATTGACCCTTCAGAAATTCAAATTACTGTCACAGCTAATTGTTTTCCGGTGAAAGCTGCATCTCTGCTCAATGGTAACAGCCACGTGGAGCACAGACATTTGTCATTTCATTGAAGTAAATGTGATAATTTTCCGAATAGAGAATGCAAAATTTATACCAAATTGGCTGTAAAAAGAGACCTGTCAAATTTGAAATATGGTATATTGCGAGACAATCACTACAACCGAATAACGCAGTATATTAAAATTGTGATGCTTAATCTGCACGCAAGCTATCAGTATATCCCAGAACGCTGCGTATAAAAACGGGATTCTCCGCGACTCATTCCTCCGATTCTGTTGGTGACTGACAGGTAGGATAAAATGTTTCGGGTAGCCTTTGACCTAGGGACCATTTGCAAACCCACCAGAAAGATCGTCCTACTGTAACTATCCTAGCGTACAGGGTCAGTTTTTGAAATATGACACACTTCAGTCTGGTTAGCCAAATGGAGCTAATAGGTTGGTTCTTTTTGTGTTATCCTTGGTCTACGGTGCGCCTTAAGGGGTTGTAGAAGCACCATTTTGTTCATGGCCAGATACCGAAAAAAACAGAAAAAAGGGTATTACATCATTTTTTTTCACTGGCAGCCGTGGATATCTAAATAACTGACAGTAGTAAATTGCCCAAATTCTAATGATATAATCTCTATGCACTTACCTAGAAGTGCCATCTTCCTGTTTGCAAAAACCTTGACCGGGACTGGTTCAAATGGCTCTGAGTACTATGGGACTTAACATCTATGGTCATCAGTCCCCTAGAACTTAGAACTACTTAAACCCAACTAACCTAAGGGCACCACACAACACCCAGTCATCACGGGGCAGAGAAAATACCTGACCCCGCCGGGAATCCAGGGGACTGATGACCTCAGATGTTAAGTGCCACTGTGCTGCGAGCCATTTTTTTCGCTATCGATAAACACCCCAAAACCATAGTCTTTAGTTGCCAAAACAGAGCCGTGACTGCAAGATCGCTTTGCACAACAAGTGACTGTAATGTTTTTGATATATTCCTAAGATCAGATCAAGAACAGTCTCGAAATTTTTCTTGACGTGTTTATCCGTTTCCGAGATACAAAGGTTCAAGATTATACAAACTGCACACGTAAAATACGCATGTAAAGTTCGACGTGAGGCAAGAACGTAGTTTATAAAGTGTCGTAGAGAGGAAAAATTTGAATTTAAGTGTCTCTGTCAACATCAGAATGGTTCTTAGAACCCCATGTTGTAGTACTGAAGCAGGTGCGTAAGTAACAAAAATTTTCGGCCACTAAAACCCGATCTGAATTGTAAAATTAGTTTTGTGTTATTTCAGTTTCACGTAAGTAATTTGTCAAGAGCCTACGGTTCAATGACGTTCTCTTCGTATGTGTGACATGCCCTGCTATATAAGAGGAAAGAAGGGAACCAGCGGAAAAATTTTCCTATCGGAGAACGAGAAAGGCGAGTAAGCTCCTGTTTCAAAGACTCTGACTGAAAAATGGGGTACCAGCTACCTCATTCTATTCCTTTCAGCGCCTTTAAAAATTTTCCCAAAAGTTATGGCACGCGGATTTTGATGCTCACAGAAAAGGAGACAGTGGCAGTTCGAAGAAAACAGAAAAGTAATGAATAATTGAAGATTGTAGACACTGATTGTGGTACATAAACAGCGAGGGAGACAACTGTAGTGTGAGAGAAGGAGAAAGCCACAGTGACAGAAAGTATTAGGGAAACAGTGAAGGAGGCGGTGCCAGTGCAATGTGACAGGAATAAAGAGGAAGAGAGATTGGGAGTGGTTGAGAGCCAGTGACAATAAGAGATAGAGTCATTGTCAATGACAGCGAGGAAGAGAGAGATGGTGACAATCAGAAGAGACAGTAGCAGTGGGAAAGAATGAATAAGACAGCGGCAGTAAGAGAGAGCAAGTGGGAGACATCGACAGTGAGAGGAGACGTAGTAGGAGAGAACGAAGGAGACTGTGGCAGTGAGAAATGAGACTATCAGCTAAAGAGAAACAAAGAGAAAATGACACTGAGTTTGGGTGAATGAGTAAGTGAGAATAAGCATTTGGGTGTGGGTAGTAAGAGTGACTTCGAGCGATAGACTACTGGTTCTGATAGAGTTACCGTTAGTGTAGTTTGTGAGAATGAGAGGATAGTTGCATACTAAGCAGAGCGCGAGTATATTTACATGCTGAATTTTTGGGAAATTTTTAAAGTATGCTGGTACCCCACTTTTCAGTCAGTCTTTTCAAAAAGAGCGTATTCACCTTTTGTGATCCTATAGAAGCATTTTCACTGCTGATTTGAAATCTATTCAAATGCTGGTATGAAATATAGTCGAGACACCTGCAACGATCACGTATTGTGTGCATTCTGGAACACGTGAAAGGCTGAGAAATACCTTTCTCGTCTCTCATACGCTGCCCAGAGCATGCCCTTATCAGGAAGTGATACATTTTCTGGTCTCTGGTTGTCTAACATTGGAGAACACAAAATCAAGGAATGACTGACACGAAAGCGCTGTTATAGGCTGTGGGTCGGCGTGCGTGGAGAATTACGTAGATAGAGCGAGGACGTATTGTAAATTGTGTGGACTTCCTTATCTGTCTTTAATTGGTTGTGGTTATTACTCACAGTGATTGTGATTACAAGTGGTACACCCACCACTAGGATAGCTCCCGCGGTAAATGATCTCCTGGCGTACCTAAAAAATGTTTGAGTACTCCTTGCCAACAGTCAAAAAACCAATTAATCATCTAATTTATAGTCTACGTAAGTGCTATCAACGGCCATACGACCGTGGGGTATGCAGAACGGTAGTCATTCTTCATACACGAGAGTGCGATTTGGGATCCATAGATGAAGAGGAAGTCATGCCAGTAGGCCATTTTATTGGGAAAAAAAAGAAAAGATCACATGAAATTCACCTGTACACTTAATTACCTAATTTGTTGTATTACTTTTAGAATGCAATCCATACACTTCTTCATACCAAGTTTGCGGCGGAATTTTTATGACAAAATGATTATAGTTTAATGTTGTATCTTTTTATAACATGAAAATTTAAGGTGCTACTCGTACACAACCTAATGCCAAAACTGCCTCCATTTACAGTTTCTTGCAAATGATTTTTTGTAGTTCTCCGTGAATCTGGTGTGTTCTTCCTGCCGGATCATTTAATCAGTTTGTTGACAGAGTTGGCATATACACTGTTGAGGAAATCTTCATTTTCTTGCCACTTCGAAGGATCTGTGGTAAGGAATTTGTTACACAAGTCAATTAAGGTAATAATAAATTTTTGCTATAAACAAGTCATTCTATTCAATTATTGATGATTTCCAAGGTTTAATCGTTTCTCACTTATAATGTTTTTTTCCGGTGGTATTGCCAGGTGACTCAGTGCATTGATCCTTTCCATTTTTGTGTCTGAAGACAAATTAGGTTCAAAGACTTCAAAGGCGACCGATTGAGAGGACAAGAGCCATAAATGAGATTTCAGTGTTTGTAAAACCACACGAGAGACATAGGACTCTGTTATCTGATACTTATAAAGCTTTGAAATAATTCTCATGTATATTTTTCGACTGCACCGGTAGCAGTGAGGCCGATTCAGCACACACAATAGCAAGGAGAGCACAAATGTCACGAACTACTTTCTTATCATCAGTAGATAATCAAAGTACGTCAAGAAACACAAATTTTTGGAGCTACAAATGGCTTTCACCATTCACGTTGCGTGACAGGTAGCCCATGGAGCATGGAGAGGTACCCTACGACATTGTGCTTCTCGAAGAAAGACGGCAGTCAACTCAAAAAATTTTCTACAATCCTCTCAAGAATGCTGCTCTCTCAAATAATCTAGAAACTGATTTCTCTGAAAAAGCAGACTTTATCGAAGTGTTCCATGACCTTCCCGGAATGATTTTATTAACATAGATTCCAGACCACCGCATTTTCAATTCTTTTAAACATTATTGTAGATGTACGTACGATTTCTAAGCCCACCTTTTCCTAGAAAACACTGTTTTGAATAATTTTATTTGTGTAATGCCTAGAGGATAAATACACGAGTTCTTTTTGTGAAATAATCGAAGTACACGGACTTCTACCGGTATACGTGATTGATGCTGTTGCGCAAAAAACTAATGCTCTAACGTACGGTTGAGGACCTTATCCAGTGAGAAATTCTTACACAGGTGTAGCCTTCTCTTTGCCAGTCGTAGATCGAAGTGCAATCAGTCCAACTACGGGCTGAGTGTCACAGTTTCATAGAATCGCCGAAAGTATTTCTACCATAGCGTTACCAACAAATATTGGTAGGAATTTGGGATCCAGATGCACGATAGCAGCGATAGTCTTTTGTATGAGGTGCTTCCCGAAAGTAAATTTCACGATGTTGTTTCCGTTAAAGTAGTCGTATTGAGCTGGAAAAACTGCGCACGCGCAGCAGATTTATGACGTAACAATCAGATACTGGCCGGACAGGTCGCGCTCGGCATCAGTACCGCGGCAGCAGTGCCCCGAAATGGGATATCTTATTCGTTCTCCGCCCCTACGAAGTTGCGTCAGTGATAAGGTTCCTTAATGCACTGGAAATAGTGGCCATCGAAATTCATCGTCAGTTCTGTCAGTTCTACGGGCAGAACATCACGAGCAAACAGATGGTGCGTTGCTGGTGTAAACCTTTGTCCGAAGGTCGTCAAAGTGTCCATGATGAAGAGAGCAGTGGGCGACCGTCCCGCATCAATGACCACTTGGTTGAGCTGGTGCGGCAGCGCATCTTGGACGACCGCAGCTTTACAATTACCGAGCTCAACAGCCATTTTTCGCAGATATCGCGTTCCTTGTTACATGAAATGGTCGCTAAGTGCCTGTAGGTCAAGAAATTGTGTGACCGGTGGGTGCCGAAAAACTTGACACCCGAGCCCTAAACAAAATGATTTGGAGTAGCACTGACATATCTGCAGCGATATTATGATTGTAGTACCCAAAACCAAGTGCGGGATCGCCTTGGGCTGCGGATCGGAGCCGCCAGGCGGGGAAGCCACCGGCAGTGGAGCACGCACCACCGGGTAAACACAAGGACGAGTCGGACGACAGACCAACGACAACCGACAACTACCGACAACGACCGACTATGATCGACACAACAAGGAAGAGATAAACAACGGAGGCTTGTAGAAACAACAACACCAAACAACAGTAAATCCACTCGGAACCATAGCCAGGCAAATGTCAACAACGAGCAACGACCAGAACGCAGTACCGCCGAGACAGAGACGCAATCCACAGCGAGCACCAGACTGACTGGACTACGGTTTTTTTTTTCTTTATTGTGATTTTATCACCTTACACAAGGCGGGCTGTCAGCAGCTGAGTACGCCGCTCTTCAGCCTTGAGATTTACAATAAGTAAGAAATAGAGAGGGGCACAGAGAATACAATCAGAATGGCGGGCAAAACAATGGTGACACCAAAAAACAAAAAACACGGAGCCGTTCACGCCTGACGAAAAAACATCACTGACACGGCGCACAAAACAGGGATGATGGCGATGGTACACGTGAACAGTGGCGACGTTTCGGCGAACAAACACTAAACACAAACGAAGGCACACACACGAGACACTAATGGCGATGACCTCCGGCGCGCGAATGTTCACTATGCGTGTGCGAGTCCGGGGACATGCCAAGAGAGGAGGAGGAGGAAGGGGAGTGGGAGAGCGAGAGGGGATAGCAGAGATGCCACGGGCAGGGGAGATAGTGGGGAGGGAGGAAGTGGGAGGGGAAGCCCGGGGGAAGAGGGGTGGAGGGAGGGGACGGGGGAAAAGGAAAGAGAAGGGAAGGGAAGAGAAGGGAGGGAGGGTGCCTAAAGGAAAGGACACCGGAAGTGGGGGTTGGGGCAGGGTCAAAGTTGATAGGAGGGGTAGATGGAGGGGAGGAGGACATCATTAGGGAAGGGGAGCTGGCGGAAGCCACCTTGGGAGAGGGTAAGGAGGGTGGAGAAATGGAGACCGGGTAGGACCTGGGATTACAGGCGCGGCAGCAGGCGGGGGTGAGAGAGGATCGGGGAGATGAGCGGGTGAGGAGGATCAAGTTTACGGGAGGTGTACAGGATCCGTATCCTTTCAAGGAGGAGGTGGGGGAGAGGGATGAGATTGTACAGGATCCGCGTAGGGGAGGGGAGACGGATGCGATAGGTGAGGCGGAGAGCATGGCGTTCAAGGATTTGGAGGGCTTTATAAAAGGTAGGGGGGGCGGAGATCCAAGCTGGATGGGCATAAAAAAGGATAGGGTGGATGAGGGATTTATAGGTGTGGAGGATGGTGGAGGGGTCCAGACCCCACGTACGGCTGGAGAGGAGCTTGAGGAGACTGAGTCGGGAGCGTGCCTTGGCTTGGATTGTCCGGAGGTGGGGGGTCCAGGAGAGGCGACGGTCGAGGGTGACGCCAAGGTACTTAAGGGTGGGAGTGAGGGCGATAGGATGGCCATAGATGGTGATGTAGAAATCAAGGAGGCGGAAGGAAGGGGTGGTTTTGCCTACAGTGATCGCCTGGGTTTTGGAGGGATTGACCATGAGCAACCACTGGTTGCACCAAGTGGTGAACCGGTCAAGATGGGATTGGAGAAGGTTGGACTAGGGCAGAGCGGGTCCCTATATACGAAACCGGAGGGAGCGGCTATTGGCCGCGGTCTGCACGTGGCTTAGCGGTGGCGCCCTCGCTGCACGAGAGCCGCTGCGCGGAAGAGCCGCTGCGGAAGCGGAGCCCTCTATGGGCTGGCCACGTCCATTTGTTCTGGCGCGTGTTCGACTCGGCGGGAGGTACTTGAATGACGACGGCGACCAGGACAGGATCATCTCGGGCGATGTGATTTTCTCACTTGAATTCGGAAACCAAGCGGCAGTCAATGACTGGCGTAACAGCGGATCTCAGGTCAAGACGAAATGCTCAAATGGTTCAAATGGCTGTAAGCACTGTGGGACTTAACATCTGAGGTCACCAGTCCCCTAGACTTAGAACTACTTAAACCTAACTAACCTAAGGACGTCACACACATCCATGCCTGAACCTGCGACCGTAGCAGCAGTGCGGTTCAGGACTGAAGCGCCTAGAACCGCTCGGCCATAAAGGCAGGCAAGACGAAATGCAAACAAGCTGTGTCGCTGAAGAAAGTGATGTGCACGATGTTCTGGAATAGGAAGGACATTCTGCTCATTGACCTCCTGCCCAAAGGTGAAGCAGTGAACGCTGACCTTTACTGTGAAACAATGCGGAAACTGCGAAGTGCCAATCAGAGCTAGAGGCGTGCTATGTTATAGTGGAGGTGTTATGCTGCCCCATGACAACTCTCGTCCCCATATGGCGCGGCGCAAAGCAACTGTTTTGCAAAAGTCCGGCTGGGCGCTGTTTGATCATCCACCATACAGTCCTGACCTTGCTCCCAGCCATTTCAACTTCTTCTTGCACCTTAAGAAATTCCTGTTCTCCAGCCAATGTTTTGACGAAGACGAACGCTGGTTCCATTCACAGGCGGTCGACTTACATGAAATTCTCAGGAATAAGAAAGTTGATCCCACGATATGACCAGTGTTTCAATTCTGTTAGTGACTACTTCGACAAAAGCTCAAAGGTGAGCGAAAAGAACATTTTTAGGTGTGCCTAAAGCTCACATGTCCATTTACAGCACCTGTGTGAAACCGCTGGCTCTTACAACCAGTCCACGTCACCAGGTTTTCGGCAGTAATGACGAGCGAGATGTTTCCAGATGTAACGGTTGTGGTGGGAGCGTGAAACTCTCATAAGGCAAACTTGGCGATTTTCTTCCTATTGTTTTTTGTAATATCAGCGGTCATCTCGTTGCGCAAGGCTGCAACATTACACCTACGTAACTCAGCTGTGTCTGACAATGCTTTTTTGTTGTTGTTGTCGTTTAGTTTCCAGCTAGAAGTCTGGTTTGATCCAGATCTACACGTCAGTCTACCCTGTATAAAACTCTTCATCGCTGCGTAACTACTGGAACCTACAGCAACTTGAACAGTTTAATGTAGTCAAGCCTTGGCCTCCTTCTACAGTTTTTGGCCACACGTATATCTTCGATTCGAAAATTTATGTTACTTGGAGGCCTCCTGCTGTGTCCGACTCAATTTGTCTGATAAAGCTACTTTCTCCTCAAATCGATGTTGTACCTCTTCATTCGATCTATTACATATCCATAATTTTTCTGTAACACCACATTTCAAAAGCTTCGGTTCTCTCCTGACCTATATCGTTTGTCATTCACGTTCACTTCCATATCACACGACGCTCCAGCAAATGCATCGAGAAAAGAATTTGTATTGCAAGTGAGATTCTGCCTTTGTCTTGTGGGTGTACAAACAGAAAACCACATTTACGTACTAGCTTTCGTGTGTTGCTTCCTCCTCTGTCTCCCTCAGCGTGGCTTGATTTAATCTTAATAAAATGCTTTGTCGATATTCATCTGATGACGTCTTTTCAGGATACTATCTATTCCGTTCAGTTGATCTCACAAGTTCCTTGCTGTATACAACAGAATAACAATATCATCTGGAAACAAAGTTTTAAGTCGTCTCCCGCATTATTACGTCATTTATATTAACAGGTGGGTTCTGTTCTCTCTCTATCTTTTTTGCTGTCCCGTCTGCACGCCTTTGTTGGTCGTTGCTCGAGTTCGTCCTAGTTGATCTGTTCCCTTCGTTTCATCTCGCGGACTGTTTTTTCCTTTTGGTTGGCGGTCTCGTCTGATGTAAAGCTGCTGTCGTGTCGGTTTCTCTCCCATGCTTCCACTAACGATTGCCCCGTTCTCATCACTTTGTAATCTTCGTGTGCTGCGCATAGCAGATGCCATATTACTGATGTCCTTTGATATTCTGATTGCGAGGTCCCACTTCAGCTTTGTGATTACAGCATGTGAAACCTGTGCCGAGTATCGATGGTGTAACTACGGTACTATCAAGTACAAGAGCCGGTGACCAATTCTGTGCACTAATCCTTGTCACAGACAGTGTTTATTTTAGAATTAGCAGCAACTGAGCGCTTTTCTTTACACTTCCCGGAAGCGGTACTTAGATTTTGACTAACCAGAAATTCAGAACGACACTATACTACAAATGGCTGATATCAGTCGCAAGGTCACACCACAAGAATATCAGTAACAGAGATTAGATTAGATTAGAATAGTACTTGTTCCATAGATCATGAATACGACACTTCGTAATGATGTGGAACGTATCAGGTTAATAAAGGTGTCAATACAAGATATTACGTTACACAAAATAATACATGAGATTAATAATTCTTTTTTGGGTGGGGGCGGGGGTGCTATTACCTTTGAATTCGTTCGGATTGTTAATAACAAGTTTCATAAGTGAATATATATATATTGCGAGGCTACTGTGAAGATCCCTAGCTCTTTAAATAAGTGTCTGCAGGATGTTCTTGGATCAGCTCCAGCATTTATTCTGATTACACGCTTTTGTGTGATGAACACCCTTTCACTCAATGATGAGTTACCCCAGAATAGGATGACATTCGAAAGCAGAGAATGAAAATAGGCATGGTAAGCTAATTTACTCAGGTGTATATCATCAAAATTTTCAATGACCCTAATAGCATAAGTAGCTGAACTCAAACGTTTCTGCAGATCTTCAGTGTGCTTTTTCCAGTTCAACCCCTCATCAGTGTATACACCTAGAAATTTTGAATATTCTACTTTAGGTACCGATTTCTGATCGAAGTCTATATTTACTAATGGTGACATTCCATTTACTGTGTAGAACTGTATATACTGTGTTTTGTCAAAGTTTAATGAGAGCCCGTTTGCAAAGAACCACTTAATGACTTTCTGAAAAACAGCGTTTACAACTTCACCAGTTAATTCTTGTCTGTTGGGTTGATAGCTATACTTGTATCATCGACAAAAAGTACCAGCTTTGCATCATCGTGAATATAGAATGGCAAGTCATTAATATATATTAAGAACAGCAGAGGACCCAAGACCTAACCTTGCGGCACCCCATTCTTGATTGTTCCCCTGTTTGAGAAATCACCAGTTTCTTGCATATTATGTGAACTGCTTATTTCAACTTCCTGCACTCTTCCAGTTCCATATGATTTAAACCATTTGAACGCTGCCCCATTTATACCACAGTACTTGAGCTTATCTAGAAGTATTCCATGGTTTACACAATCCAAAGCATATGAGTGATCACAAAAAATCTCAACGTCTGACTTCCGGTTACTCAGAGCATTTCATATTTCATTAGTGAAAGCATTTATGGCACTTTCCGTTGAAAAACCTTTCTGGAAACCAAAGTGACATTCTGTTAAAACTTTATTTTTACAAAGGTGTGAAGCTACTGTACAATAAATTACTTTTTCAAGAATATTGGATAAGGCTTTAGAAGAGAGATTTGGCGGTAGTTGTTGACATCAGATGTTCAAATGGCTCTGAGCACTATGGGACTTAACTGCTGTGGTCATAAGTCCCCTAGAACTTCGAACTACTTAAACCTAACTAACCTAAGGACAGCACACAACACCCAGCCATCACGAGGCAGAGAAAATCCCTGACCCCGCCGGGAATCGAACCCGGGAACCCGGGCGTGGGAAGCGGGAACGCTACCGCACGACCACGAGATGCGGGCGGACATCAGATGTATCCTCTTTTTTATGCAGTGGTTAACAATGGCGTACTTCAGTCTATTGGGAAAAAACCGTGCTTCAGAGAGCTATTACATACGTGGCTAAGAATCTTCATTACCTCTTGGGAACAAGCTTTTATTATCCTGCTGGAAGTGCCATCAATTCCATGTGAGCTTTTATTCTTGAGAGAGTTTATTATCTTCTTAATTTCAGAATGAGAGGTGGGTGGAATTTCAATTGTATCAAATTGTGTGGGTAAGGTCTCTTCCATTAACTGCCTTGCTTCTTCTAATGAACCTTTAGATCCTACTTTCTCTATAACATTTGAAAAATTATTATTCAAAATGTTTTCGACTTCCGGCTTGTTGTTTGTCAAATTTCCATTCGCTTTGATGGTCCTCGCTCGCCAGGTGACTCTAGGTTTAACTTAAAAGACTCCACAATTAAAATGCAGGTATTGTAGTGGCATGTGGCCGTCAACTACATTCTTGTTTTCCAACGATACAATTGCTTGGCATTGTGTGGCTTGTGCGCAATTAGTTGTAAGGCCTTCTAGTGAACACTGTTACGTTACGATTTTACTCTCGCTTGCTTCAGCTATCCATAGATGTGTTTTTCTTTTTTTGGGGGGAGGGGGTTCATCAGTCTTGTGAATGGTTTAATGCAGCCCGCCACGAATTCCTGCGTTTTCTATACGAAGAAATTTTGAATGCTTAAACAGGTAGCCTTCCCCCTACAGCTTACTTGTTAGTAGGTTCTGGCCTATATATTTTAATGCGGACTCCGGGCCTTACGCATTCAGAACCATCACATGTATTATTCTTATGGTTTTCTAAAAGAAAAAAGTTTCATTACTTAAACAGGTAGCCTTACCCCTATAGCTTACTTTTTAGTAGGTTCTGTCCTTTATATTTTTATGCCTACTCCGGGCCTTACGCATTCAGAACCATCAAATTCATTATTCTTATGGTTTTAACTAACTGCTATGTTTTATATTGACCACCTAGTACGGTATTAGACTTTTTTAAATAAAAAATAGTCATAAGGAACTGTTTATCAAATGTTCAGCACACCCCGACTCTTCACACCTTGTACACGATATTCGGCCTCTGGCGATTCTCGCGCCACAGCATGAGCGCTTTCCGGGTTTCGGCCAGTCAGGCCGTGTCCGCTGCCGCGCGGCTCCTCTCAGCTTGCACGGTATGTTCTGATATGTTTACATGGCCCTAATTCCGCTGTTTGTTCAAGCCTACGTCCCGCTCTACGTCGTTCGTGTTTAGGGGAGTTTTATCAGCATCGTCTTTTATTTTTATTTTCTAGGTCATTGCCACTCCCACAGTTTAACAAATCTTTGAATGTGATTTTTTAATTTTTAACTACCGCCTTCACCGTATGACCGTATATTGGACGTGAATGGTGGGGAGTGGCTACAGGGCAGTGTTCAACGTTACTATGTTATAAATAGCGTATGTGAGTACTTTCTCGTTTCATTCAAAAAACTAGTTGTTTAAAAGGTTTAATTTATTACTCAGAATTGAGGGGTCGAATAGTTTATACGAGCTGTTATTATATTATTTTTTGTACACATTGCCTGAGGATGCACCGAAAAGTGATACGAAACTGGTCGCAGATTTAATAAAAATCATTCATACATCCAGTGCGGATTTTTTTTTTTTTTGTAAAATCACTTTCCTATCTTTTGGAGAACAGACTTGCTAGTAGACGATGAATGTTGCAACCACAGAAGAAAAAAATTAACTATCCTGATTTACGGAGAATGTAGAGGAATATTGAGGCTGCTGTTGCCTTCCAGAGGAAGCTAGCTCTCGTTCCTTCTTTTACAAGGCTGTGAACGGCTTTGTGCCTGAGGGTAGCGTACAGAACGGCAAAAGGGAACGAAGCCAAAGCAGGAGAAGCTAATGAAATAACTGTACTAGCGGCATTGCACCACAACCTACGGTTAACCGCCAGGAAATTACACCGCAATTGCGGTATATCCGTAGTAAGTATCGTCACTATACTGTTTCGTCGAAAGTATCATCGCCGGCCGCTGTGGCCAAGCGGTTCTAGGCGCTTCAGTCCGGAACCGCGCTGCTGCTACGATAGCAGGCTCGAATCCAGCCTCGAGCATGGATGTGTGTGATGTTCTTACGTTGGTTAGGTTTAAGTAGGAGACTGGTGACCTCAGATGTTAAGTCCCATAGTGCTTAGAGCCATTTGAACCATTTTTAAAAGTATTAAATATGGCTACTTAAACCTAACTAAGCTAAGGACGCCACACACATCCATGCCCGAAGCAGGATTGGAACCTGCGAGCGTAGCAGCAGCGCGGTTCCGGACTGAAGAGCCTAGAACGGCTGGGCTACAGCGGCCGGCTGAAATTATCATCCATACCACGTCTCACTGCATCAAGACATTCATGGCGCCGTTTTCTCTAAGCAGTTAGTGTTTTGTGAATGGGCACATCAACAAATGCTAACGAAACTCGAGTGAACCGTGGATTTACTTTCAAAATCTTTTCTTAAGGAAATTACTTTATTTACTAGCGATTCATCAAGAACATTAACACATTTAATCGCACTATGTGAGCGTGGAAGTAGTTGCCAGTGGGTAAGCGATGAAAACAAATTTCTTTCAACAGCTGGAAATTTTTGTCCTAAAAACACTTACTTTTTTAAAATAAAACAGATTTAAAAATTATAACCAGAAAGCACGCTCTAAATATCAAGTTACAATCTATCCAGAGGCAGAAATAACAATTTTTTGTTGTTGACAGTATGAGCTTTCGGGCTGACAACCTTGCCGCTCCCTTTTAACACGGCCGTAGCCACGACCGCTCAGAGCAACCTCTGAAAGACTACACTGGTGCAAATCTCCAACACACCAGATTACTTTAAAGTAAAAATTTTAACAACTTACACAAACACATAAACTATGCACCCCATAGGAGGGATGGAAATGATACAAAACTCACATTAAAGAAATTACTAGCCACCGAAAGTGTAACTTGTTTTTAAAAGAAAACACTTACGGTGGAATAGTGGCAACTTTATACACTAAAATGAGAATTTAAATAAAAACCCATGAAATGCAGTCTTACATAAAATGTACAAACATGCTCTACATTACATATATATACCGCCTCTCAAGATGATAGGCAAGATAAAAACACATTTCCGGAATTTGGCCTTTACACCTTAAGCAATAAATTCGTTAAAACCGAATCCGACAAACATGACAGAGGCAACTATTAACATACGGCAACCGACAGACAGACAGTACACCTTAATCAATAAATTCGTTAAAACCGAATCCGACAAACATGACAGAGGCAACTATTAACATACGGCAACCGACAGACAGACAGTAACTGCCTAACAAATAAAGACGAGCAAGCTGGGGACGAGAGACTGACCAAGAAAACAAGTAGAATTTAACAAGTAAATGAAATAACATATCACGAATCACTTAACAGCTAATAAACTGCAATGTCTGGCGAAGACCTGGCGCAGCACCCCCAAAACGCTCTCCCGAACCGTCCGCTCCCAGCAGCTTCAACGGACGCAGGAAGGCGCGCCGAACGCCCGTCTCACGGCGTCACAGTTCGCGCCGGCCAGACCGATGTCGTGGGTTGACTCCTGTTGCTCTCGTGTCGGCCGCGAAGCCACTACTCCTCGCTATACGTCGCGGCCCGTTGGACTGACGTGGCGACCTCACATGCGCCGATGCTCAAGACGGACAAGTCATCTTGTGTCCCAGTGCACGGCCGACCAACCGATCGACCCAACCGCCAATGACCGTTGCCCGAGCAACTCGAGCAGACTGTCGGCCTAACACATACTAGCACTCCGTACGACAGACAAACATCGACTGCCCCACATTGACCCGGGTGACCAACTGCCCCTTAAATGCACGTGAGCAGGCTACCTTTTCCCCTTTCCTACCAGAGGGAGACACCAAAGCTGCGATTGCCAAAGCGGTAACACCGCCAGAAACGGAGGGCGACTGCTTCACACTACACGCTGCGGCGTGCTCTTCAAAACAGCAAATTTTACCACGGCTCACCGAGGTACTGTTTTCCGATGAGTCTTCATTCACAAACCATGGTAGCGTTAACGGGCATAACATGCATTATTGGAGTGTAGGCGATCCCCACTGATTACGACAAGCTGACCATCAGTGTCTTTGGTCGGTTAACCTATGGTGTAGCATCATGGAATACAAACTGATCGGTCCGTACTTTATCGCTGGCAAGTTGAATGGACGCAACCGAACGGTTTTGGAACAGCAATTACCGGTAGTACTTCAGGATACTGCTCTTAGCATTCGACAACGTCTACTGTCAGCATGACAGTTGCCCAGCACATAACTGAAGCACAGGAGGCATTATACCGTGTTTACAGTGGTCCATGGATTGGCAGAGGTGGCCCTATTAATTGTCCCGTTAAGTCGTCGGATTTGACGTCGCCGGATTCTTTCTATGGGGATATTTAAAAGGGTGTGCAAAAAAGCTATGAAGACACGGTAACAGCATCAGAAATTCCTGTGCTGACATTTCCTCAGATATGCTTCTGTCATGTGCACGGTCATTTGAAAACGGATCATCAAGTGCACTGAAGCTGGCGGTACTACGTTTGAATACTTGGTCTAATTGGAAAAGTAGAGTAGCGTTTGTCTCGAGCCACCGCCACGGTGGCGCATCGAGTTACCCTTGTTTGATATGACCGAGAAATACAACGTTTGCGAATCAGGAATGTCACTAAACCCGCTCAAAGAAGTAAACAACCATGCATGACCAGCACCTATTAGTCAGAGGGAGCTCGACAGCAGATTAGTTCCAGTCATTCCACCAGGGAGGAGGTACACAGCTCATGTTGTCCGTAGTTCAACCACGCCTAGACGTCCACATTGTTGCCGCGTGGGATTAGCTGAGCAGTCTGAGACGCTGCAGTCATGGACTGTGCGGCTGGTCCCGGCGGAGGTTGAGTCCTCCCTCGGGCATGGGTGTGTGTGTGTTTGTCCTTGGGATAATTTAGGTTAACTTGTGTGTAAGCTTAGGGACTGATGACCTTAGCAGTTAAGTCCCAGAAGATTTCACACACATTTGAACATTTTTTTGTCCGTATTGTGCCAGAAAGGGCTCTCAGCAAGGGAAGTGTCCAGGCGTCTTGGAGTGAAACAACGTGATGTTGTGCGGAGATGGAGGAGATACAGAGATACGGGAACTGTCGTTGATATGCCTCCCTCAGGCCGCCCAAGGACTACTACTGCAGTGGATGACCGCTGCCTATGGGTTATGGCTCGGAGGATCCCTGACAACAACGCCAACATGTTGAAAAACGCTTTTCGTGCAGCCACAGGACGTCGTGTTCCGACTTCAACTGTTCGCAATAGGCTGCATGATGCGCAACTGCATTCCCGACGTCCATGGCGAGGTCCATCTTTTCAACCACTGGACCGTGCAGCGCGGTACAGATGAACCCAACAACATGCCGAACGGATCGCCCAAAATTGGAATCACTCTCTCTTCACTGATGAGTATCGCATATGCCTTCGACCAGACAATCGTCGGAGACGTGTTTGGAGGAAATCTGGTCAGGTAGAACGCCGTAGATATACACTGTCCAGCGATTGCCGCAGGGTGGAGGTTCCCTGCTGTTTTGGGGAGGCATTACATGGGGCCGACGTACGCCGCTGGAGATCATGGAAGGTGCCGTAACGGCTGTACGATACGAGAATGCCATCCTCCGATCGATAGTGCAGCCATATCGGCAGCATATTGGCGAGGCATTCCTAATGCGCGACAATTCGCGCCCCCATCGTACTCAACTTGTGAATGACTTCCTACAGGATAACGACATCGTTCGTCTAGAGTGGCCAGCATGTCCTCCAGACATGAATCCTATCGACGTGCCTGGGATATATTGAAAAGCTCTGCCTCGTAATGACTGGGTATTGTCCATAGATTAGTTAGGTTTAAGTAGTTCTACGTTCTACGGGAATGATGACCATAGATGTTAAGTCCCATAGTGCTTAGGGCCATTTGAACCATATATTGAAAAAGGCTGTTTATGGACGACGTGACCCAACAACTACTCTGAGGGATCTACGCCGAATCTCCGTTGAGGAGTGGGACAATCTGGACCAACAGTGTCTCGATGAACTTGTAAATAGTGTGCCACAACGAATAGAGGCATGCATCAATACAAGAGGACGTGCTACTGGATATTATAGGTACCGGTGTTTACAGCAATCTGGACCACCACGTCTGAAGATCTCGCTGTATGGTGGTACAATATGCAATGTGTGGTTTTCATGAGTAATAAAAAGGGCACAAATGATGTTTATGTTGATATCTAGTGGAATTTTCTATACAGGGTCCGGAGGTCTCGGAACCGAGTTGATGCAAAACGTTTTTTGATGTGTATATTCAGTGTGAGTCTCTAACTGTTGCCACCTAGCGTAACTCAGAAAGCGTGGTAGTAGCTGAGAAGTTTGTGGGCAAATGATGCATGGGACAACGGGGGCATAAAGTTTCGTTGGTTTTTCGTTGCTAGGTGGGGTCGCATTAGAGATATGAAGGTCAACTTTGTTTTTCTAAATGGGATGCTATACTTTGGTACTTATTTTCTGATTGCGGCTGTCGAGACGAATCCAATGATGAGTAACAGCAAGGTCTTTGAAGGTCAGCGAAGGTCAAAAAAGTGGCAAGAATGCCAATTTACAGAAGGTGTTGAATGTGATGTCCATTGGTATCAACGCACTTCGGCACTTATCGAAGCACATTCTCTGCCAATACTCTCTTGCATATCGTGCAAACAGTAAATGTTCACCGAATGAGGTGTATCTATCAACGTGTCATTGACTTGTAAACACCATTCGCAATACAATACTAGTAGGAATGGTAAGACTAGTATCGTCGAATCAAGCGAATGTGAATGATGTATTCCTTCAAAACACAAGTCGATATGCTACCAATTTACAGAGAATGCCAACGAAATTCAGTAAGAGCTAGAGAGTTACACGCTGAAAGATATCCGCAACTTACTCACCCTACACGTCGTACGTCTCAGAATGTGTATGATAAATTGAGAATAACTGGATCTTTCAAGCATCAGAAACATATCCGGCAAAGGAAAGTTACTAACGGGGAAACAGAAATTGGTACTCTTGCCACTGTGGTTCGCGATCCTTGTATTAGTTCGCGTCAAATCGCAAGGGAATCTGGCATGAGCCAGAGTAGTGTTGTTCGTGTTCTGCATCGCCATAAATATCATCCTTACCATGTCAGTCTCCACAAAGAATTAACTGGTAATGACTGTATGCGTCGCATTGAATTCTGCCGATGGGCTCAACTTCAGATTCAAAGGGCTGTCTTTGCTGACGAAGCTACATTCACGAACCATGGGAATGTTAATTTTCATAACATGCATTATTGAGCAATTGAATTCCCACGTTGTCTGCGGCAGGTTAATAACCAAATCCGTGGTTGGTGAATGTATGGTGTGGGATTCTGGAGAATAGAATTGTAGACCCCTATGTCATCGAAGGAAATATTAATGGTAGGAAGTACAGCACATTCCTGCGTGAAGCATTAGGCCTGTTGTTGTAAGAAATACCTGTAGGAACAAGGAACAGAATGTAGTATCAACACGATGGGTGTCTGGCACATTTTTCGCTGATGGCTAGAAATGAGGTGCAGAGACAATTCCCAAATCGTTGGATTGGACGCGGAGGAGATGTGTCATGGCAGGCTTCTTCGCTAGTCTTGACCTCTCTGAATTTCTTCTTGTGGGGATTCGTAAGAGACATTCTTTATAAAGACGTTCCAACTGCACCTGAACATATGCAAGAGAGAATTGGGCTTCGATAAATGCCGGTGCGATAAGGAATACCACTCAATCCATGATAAGAAGATTGCAGCAATGCAATAATACGAATGGTCATCACTACGAGCACCTAGTGTAAATGGGCTTTCATGCCACCTTTGTGACCTTCGTTGACCTTCAAAGACCATACTGTTACACATCATTGGATTCGTTTCGATAGCCGCTATCAGAAAATAAGTGCCAGACTATAGCATCCCATTAAAAAAAAAGTGGATCTTTGTATCTCTGAAGCGACCCGACCTAGCAACAAAAAACCGTCTTATTATGGCCCTCGTTGTCCCATGCTTCCTTTGTCCCACAAAAGTTTCATGTCCTACCATACTTTCGGAGTTATTTTTGGTGGCAACAGTTAGTGACTCATCCTGTATATATAGTCTTACCAACAGTATCTGGGCATCACTATGTAATACGGAACTGAGCACTAGATGCCACGAGAGGTGCGAGTAGAAAGGTGCCGGGAAATACCGTGTTCTCAACAGAGGAATCGCACCAGTAAAATGGATCGGAAAGAAGGATGCGACTTTATCTTCCCGTCGACGTCGTGGTCACTGGCACGGTGACCAGGTAGAGATTGTAGTAAGGATGAAGAAGGAGATAGCCCACCCTCTTTTAATGGAACCAACTTGGCATTTTCCTGGAGCTATTTATGAGAATCACATAAAACCTAATTGTGAACGTCCAGACCCCTATTTCAGCCGTCTTCCTCCCAAATGCGAGTCCAATGTGCTGACTACTGCACCGCCACACTCGGCAGAACTGATCCATTAGGCGGGCTCAGTGAACTCGAACGTGAACTAGTCATTAAATGTCACCTGCGCAACGAACTCAACAGGGACATACCAACACTTCTGAAGATGCCAAGTCGATTGTTGATAATCTCATTGTGGAGTGGAAACGCAAAGATATAACCACGGGTTAACCGACAGCAGGTAGATCTCATTAACTGACTTACAGGCAGCGTCAACCATTGTGTGGGGTGGAAGTAAAAATCAAAGGAAAGACTCACTCCTGAGTCCAGCTAGCACATTAACCGTGCGCGTGGAATTAAAAAGAGCAGGGGGACAATGAACTAGCACATTCTCATAATTTACATACTCCTGTAGTCATTTCTAACCGGTTCCTGAGATGTTGTAAATGGTAGGTGTCGGTTGAGCTGATCAGCATACCTCACATATGAAAGTGATCCTAGCCCCGACAATCTACAGAGAGCTCCCCATAAAATAATACAAATGTAAAAGAAACATCGTCGAGTAATGTATAATGTCTTATTAAGTCAACTTTACTAGGTATGGCCAAATTAATTACGAAAGTACGGGTTCGTAGCCTCACATGGACATATTAATGAAGGGTTCCACAAAATAGGAAACTACATTACAAAAACACGGCAATAAAATGACTTATCCATTCATTCAAGAATACAAATATTTAAGAAATATTTAAGAATTTAAGACATGAACTACTCGTATAGTCTTGGAAATGGCTACTGGGTACATGAAAGATTGTATAAAGCTCTGTAACAGTTTCGGCCAATAATAGTGGAATAGATAGGTGATTAAAAAAAAAAGGTTCTGAAAAGCGAGAACGAACACCAGTACTCTCGTTCAAATAACGGGTGACAGCTTCAACAACTGCCGAGATTTCGACAGAAACAGACTCTGTCTTTTCAGACCAAAACCGCAACAAGTAAGCGCTGTACAAATGAATCTAATACCTCAATTTACACAGCAATTCCGGAAAGAGAAAACACACACACACATTCACACACACACACACACACACACACACACACACACACACACATACACACACACACAAACATCTAAAGTGAGCAACGGTAGAAGTTATCGACATTGCAAATTACTCTGCCTCTACCCCCCTCCCCCAAAACACCCACTCGCCCCTCGGTTTTTCGACAAGAGAGAGCAGGAATGAAACAAAAACCTCCTTGTAGTGTTCGTTCCACTCCATCGTTGCCTGAGTGATACAGCAACCTGCTTTCATGTTTACGTTGAAAATAAAACTGACACGATTGCAAAGTTATTTGTATTTAAAAATAACGCGTTTCGCTGTAGTCAGACATCATCAGATTCTGTAAAACCGTCAAATGAAGTTCACTGTAGTGGCTACCGATGCTGTACGTCAGCCACATTCGCATACAATAGTCTGAATGAAAATTCGGCGGTCATAATGACTGAAAGGAACTGTGGGAACTTTTGAACTGTTATAGCAGCTTCGATAGTCGGTGCAGTGAACTTAATTTGACTGTTCAACATAATATAGTGATTCCTAACTACGGCGAAACGCGTTATTTTAAAATAAAAGTTACTTTGCAACAGTGACTATTTTCAATAAAAACCTCCTCCTCTGTTTATAAGGCTACTTGCTAATTTAATACCTGGTATGGACTTCCAGCTATTGGATTACTGTTGTTATGGAAGCAGCTGAAATTAAATTAGCAAGTAACCTTATAAATTGGGATTAAGATTTTTGTTTAAATTCTGCGTGGAATCCTGCTCCTTCTCCCATGTCCAAAAACAGAAAGGCAAAGCAAATACCGCCCCCCTCCACTGGTTATTCAATTTCACTGTTGTTTACTTCTGATGTGCTTGCTGGCTGCAGCTCTGCCCTGAAAATAGCCGTGTGTGCTCCTGTCCAAACGTCGGTGGTTGTCGACGACGTCATCCCGCTGCATTCCCGTAAGTTGATTGACAATGTATATGCTGGGGAAACTCAGGTCTCACCAATACCATCGCCTAAGTGCATGATAGTTGCAACTAGCTGGCTGTGAAAATTAAATTAGTAAAACGAAACGTTGGCGCAAACTAATTGACTTCACATAAGCCTCACCTAGCAGGCTGCAACAAAGGCGCATGGTTCTCTCTCTTAACGAGAACAACGGTAGATGACGGCTGCAGTAGTGGTTGAAAATTCTAGATTCAGCTCGGCCTTTGTTCTTTGTTCAAAGTCCTCCTCTACAGCTCTAAGGCCCAGCATACTACCTCATGAAAGTGTTGCCAACGGTTTCCCTAGAACAACACTAGTCTGTCTTTCTACACAACTGGCCATTAAAATTGCTACACCACGAAGATGACGTGCTACAGACGCAAAATTTAACCGACAGGAAGAAGATGCTGTGATATGCAAATGATTAGCTTTTCAGAGCACTCACTCGACGTTGGCGCCGGTGGCGACACCTACAACGTGCTGACATGAGGAAAGTTACCAGCCGATTTCTCATACACAAACAGCAGTTGACCGGCGTTACCTGCTGAAACATGGTTGTGATGCCTCGTGTAAGGAAGAGAAATGCGTACCATCACGTTTCCAACTTTGATAAAGGTCGGATTGCAGCGTATCACGATTGCGGGTTATCGTATCGTGACATTGCTGCTGGCGTTGGTCGAGATCCAATGACTGTTGGCAATATGGATTCTGTGGGTTCAGGAAGGTAATACGGAACGCCGTGCTGGATCCCAGCGGCCTCGTATCACTAGCAGTCGAAATGACAGGCATCTTATGCGCATGGCTGTAACGGATCGAGCAGCCACGTCTCGATCATGGAGGCAACAGATGGGGACTTCTGTAAGACAACAACCATCTGCACGAACAGTTCGACGACGTTTGCAGGAGCTCGGAGACCATGGCTGCGGTTACCCTTGACGCTGCATCACAGACAAGAGCGCCAGCGATTTTGCACTCAACTACGAACCTGGGTGCACGAATGGCAAAACGTCATTTTTTCGCATGAATCCAGGTTCTGTTTACAGCATCATGATGGTCGCATCCGTGTTTGGCGACATCGCGGTGACCGCACATTGGAAGCGTGTATTCGTCATCGCCATACTGGCGTATCACCCAGCGTGATGGTATTGGGTGCAACTGGTTACACGTCTCGGTCACTTCTTGTTCGTACTGACAGCACTTTGAACAGTATATGTTACATTTCAGTTGTGTTAGGACCCGTGGCTCTACCCTTTATTCGATCCCTACGAAACCCTACATTTCAGCAGTATAATGCACTACCGCATGTTGCAGGTCCTGCACGGGTCTTTCTGGATACAGAAAATGTTCGACTGCTGCCCTGGCCAGCACATTCTCCATATGTCTCACCATTTGAAAACGTCTGGTCAATGGTGGCCGAGCAACTGGCTCGTCACAATACGCCAGTCACTACTCTTGATGCACTGTGGTATCGTGTTAAAGCTGCATGGGCAGCTGTACCTGTACACGCGATCCAAGCTCCAACTCAATTCCCAGGCGTATCAAGGCCCTTATTACGGTCAGAGGTGGTCGTTCTGGGTACTGACTTCTCAGAATCTATGCACCCAAATTGCGTGAAAATGTAATCACATGTCAGTATTAGTATAATATATTTATCCAATGAATGCCCGTTTATGATCTGCATTTCTTCTTGGTGTAGCAGTTTTAATGGCCAGTAGTGTACTATGAAATTTAGATCGTTCCAGCACCTCCGGAACCTCGCCGTCCATTTGCAGCAGTCCTTGCACGATCTATCCAATTACAATGTAATAAACTACTTTAACAAATTCTTCCTCCTGTGGATTTTCTTGTGGTTAACCAGTGAGGTATACTTCTACTGTGCCGTGGGGAAGAAAGCCGAAAATCTCTTCCACGACATGACAGACATTCAGTCCTGGCCAACCAAAAGGTACACGCATTTGCACACAATGGAACATGTCCACGTCACTGAGGTAATTACCATGAGGCAATCAGGAAACCCGTTATTAGAACTTCAACAAACATTCCAGCAGGCCACGGCTGCACTTAAAGGGAGTTCTCACGCTTCGGAGGCTCTTGCTTTCTCATGTCTTTCAGATTACTGTGTTAGCTAAAAATATTCTTTGTGATTCTTGCACGATGCAGTGTTATGGTGCGCCGTCCAGACTCCTCGACACAGGTGCTTGCCTGAGACCGTAGACCGTCTTCCACAGCTCTCTATCTACGCGGAGAGTTGCCATCAGTACAAAGAGCTTTGCGAATATTTCTTTCCAGCAAGTTAAAACTTCCTGGTCGCGAGACAGCTAAAAGCCCTGAGGCTGTTGAAATGACGAGACTCTCTCACCATATGGAGAGAAAAAGCGACCCAGAAGTTATTAGAAATGGAATGAAAATCGGTAGATGTACAGACAAACAAATTATTACAATTTCAGAAAAATTTGACGATCTGCGCAAGAGAGTGAGTTTCACATATTGGGCAAATCAATAAAGCTTTGTTAAACCTCTTGGCCTCATGCAAGCACCTATTCGGATTGGCAATCATTGACAGAGTTGTTGGATGTCCTTCTGATTGGTATCATGCCACAACGTTGAATAATTATTTAGCGTTCCTTTGTCTTTTTGTAAGTCAGAATGTAGAAATGTATTTCCAGTCACTATCACGGCATTACTAGTAACCTGTGCGACAAGAGGAGTCGCAACTGTTTTATATGCCATAAAGTAACTAAAAATGTGCAATTGTGATCGAAAACAGCTAGTGAGCCTACACTTTAAGTGGAACAGTTGATGGGGTAAGCCGGTATGCACTTATTACTCATTTCCTGCGGCCCATATTACTTCTGAGCCGATAGGTGCGTCAGAATGTATTCGCAGGGAGAACCTCCTCAGGGCTTCTAATAGAGATCTTGGGTGATCTTTGAATACTAACTTCCGTAGTCAGATTAATAATTAAATTTGGATTGCCGAAATACGGAAGTATTACATTGATATTTCTGATGTTAAAAACCAGACGCAAATCTTTTATTTTTTTTTTCTTGTAAGTTACACTGCAAGCAACTGTTGAATCAATTTACTGCTCCTCTACACTGTTAACTACCAATCTAGAACAGCTCATTAAAAACCACCCGAACTTCTATGCCAGTCCCTCACTTTACTCCTGCCACATGATTCATGGTGCCAGCTACCCATTGCTCAGCAATGCTGACTAAATCCCTTGCTCCCAGCCACGATTAATAGTTGTGAATAATACAATAACACTAATGCTACAATAAGTCCCTGATAGTTCACAAGTTCCGTCCTACGTAGTTAAGCTACATTCCAATTATCACAGACATCTAACAGTCACCTTCGCCAACATCAGTACAGCACCGAAGATGGAAAATTAACCAAGACAGCCTCGTTCCAAAACTTTTCTGTGTGAACAGTAATCGTGCGTTTTGAGATGGATAGTCATTAAGTTAGCTCGTTTCTCCGTTAAATTACTCTTCTCCATGACTCGGGAGGTCTTCTTTACCGATTCTTCGCACGGTTGTTAGATGGCACTATATTCTCACTACCTCTGGCCCGCAGGTGAAGGACTCGCCACACCTTTCACACATCGCTGTCGCTCGAAAAAAAATGGTTCAAATGGCTCTGAGCACTATGGGACTTAACATCTATGGTCATCAGTCCCCTAGAACTTAGAACTACTTAAACCTAACTAACCTAAGGACATCACACAACACCCAGCCATCACGAGGCAGAGAAAATCCCCCACCCCGCCGGGAATCGAACCCGGGAACCCGGGCGTGGGAAGCGAGAACGCTACCGCACGACCACGAGATGCGGGCTGCTGTCGCTCGAGGCCGTCTCCACCCAACATTACACATATACTACCAGTGCATCAAATATGAGAGATTCTTCTCTTCAAGGAGCTACACAGTAAGACAAGTAATAGTGCCACCTGTGTAGCTGCAATGATACAGCAAATCGCGAAGCCATAGCAAACGGTACCTAAAAAGGGATTGTTGTGAGCTTCTGATCACGCATATGAGCACGGAGGTGGCACCTTTCAGTTTAGGTTCAGCGCAATTCACGTACTCTTCAACACGTAAATCGGTATCACAAGGTGTTAATCTTTCCACACACTTCGCAATATCTGAGTGAGATGTACATGACGCTATTGAACAATTCATTGTTCGCTGTGATAGTGAGATTCAATTAGGTGGCGCGGGCCTCACATCTGCTCGTTCCGTAGTTCTTTATAGAACACAATGAAGAGTTTCCAGATAGCACATGTTTTGAATAATTCATAATAAATTATAGCATTATAACATATAACGATAATACTTGTCGCAAGTGGATATTTGGTCAAGTACACTGACCATTCGTAGTGGAGATCTCGTATTATTGTATTCAAGGCTTGTCAAGTCAACTAATCCACTTAAAGTGGAGGTGCGTTAGCTGTTTGAGATCACAATGGTTAATTTTAAGTCCCTTTATGGTATATAAAATAGTTACTATTCTGCTTTTCACACATGCTACTAGTAATGCTGCGGTAGTGATTGGGAATAAGTCTGTATACATTTCTACATTCTAACACGGAAAGAAACGACGCGCCGCGATAGAATTATTCAAATGGAACGGAAATCGGTAGACGTGATGTAATTGTATAGAAAAACAAATAATTTTAATTTCGGAAAAATTGGATGATTTGTGCAAGTGAAAGAGTGTAACAAATTGAGTAAGTCATTAAAGCTTTGTTCCAAAGCTGGCTCTTATGTAAACAGTTATTTGGCTTGGCATTGAATGACAGTGTTGTTGAATGTCTTTCTGAGAGATATCATTCCAAATTCTGTCCAAATGGCGCGCTAGATCGTCAAAAACCACGAGTTTGATGGAGGGCTTGCTAGAATTATCACCGGTCATTTCCCTACATACTGGCCGTCCAGATCAGATGGTATTGACTCGTGTGACTTCTGGCTGCGGGGGTTGTATGAAAGGCGATGTGTTCAGTACTCCAGTTACGAACGTTGGTGAATTAACGTCATGCGTTGCACAATGCATTCTCAGAGTGACACCCGCGACACTCCGATCTGTTGTGGAACATGCTGCTTCTCGATTTCAGCTTGTGGCAGAAAACTGTGGACATCATGTTGGACATGTCTTGCGCCAGTCTCACGACAATATTAGAAACGAATGTCGTTTTGCTTTTTGTGTGGTTTGTGCCTAAGGACGACTGAAAACCAATTTATCCCATCCGATGTTTTACGAGCTTGCCGCGGTGGATGCACTTACCTAACTAACTATACCACAAATATAAACTACCGAGTTTTTGCAGTCTCGTAAATTGAACAGTGTGGACGATGCAGTGTGCAACTCAGACCATAGACGTGGTATTGCTATTCATCTGTCATTTGTAGCTGACCTCATTTACTTTAAGATGCTTACAGCGCTATTTATTGGCCAGATCGTCGTTCGATTATTTTTTTTCCCGACACGTTTCGCCGTGCGTGATCAGTATGTTGTTCATAATTGATATCATTCTGACATCACTGTGGACACCGTGTACGAGGTGGAATCCAAAATTTTCGGGACTGGTGCTGCCATCTGGAAAGTAGGAGTATTATATCTTTGCACTGCTAGGTGCCGAGAGCTGCATATGTGATGATCCAGTGTGCATTCAGTTGGGAGGACGTGTTGTGTGTCCACAGAGGTTTCCGTAATACTCTGTTTTTGGTGTGTGGCGACTTTAAGACGTGCATGGACCTTCGTCACACCACATCTGATGATCCAACCTTCTTGTCACGGGTTGTCACCGGCGACGAGAGCTGGATTTACGGTTATGACCCAGAGACAAAGCAACAGTCGTCCCAGTGTAAGAGCCCGGGCTCTCCAAGACCCAAAAAAGCGGGACAGTTGAAGAGCAAAGTGAAGAGCATTATCATCGCGTTCTTTGATACCAAGGGAATTGTGCACAAAGAATTCGTCCCACCCAATCAAACAGTGAATTCTGCGTACTACTGTGACGTTTTGTCGCGGCTCTGTGAAAACGTGCAGCGACGATGGCCCGAACTTTGGTGTCAAGGGAACTGGCTGCTGCATCACGAAAATGCGACCTGTCACACGTCATTGCTCACCAGGGCCTTTTTGGCAAAAAACAACATGGCGGTTGTACCCCACCCACCGGACTTGCAAGATTTGGCACTTTGTGACTTCGCGCTATTCACAAAATTGAAACTCAAGTCGAGAGGCCGTCGGTTTAAGAAGCATCGCTGGCGGTGAAAAACACTATCAAGGAAAAGGACTTGCAGAAAACGTTTGACCAGTTTCAGAAGCGCTGGGACCGGTGTGTAGGTGCGGATGGGAACTACTTCGAGGGTGATGGTGACCATTAGTCCAAAGGTAAGCTTTTCAACAGATGGCAGCACCAGTCCCGAAAATTTTGGATAACACCTTGTATTTACCAGGCAAGACTTGAATAAGAATTCAGCTACTCGAAAATCGCTGTAATGTCATTAATTTGCTAAGATGACAAGCTCTACAGCAAAGGCTGCATTCCAGCAATTCCACAAGTAGTAGGTAAAGCTGAAGAGTTATCGAGGGTGAAATGTAAGGCCAGTATGTTCCAACTTTCTTTAATGTACAGAGCGCCCGGGTACCCTTTATTCAAACACGTACCTAAGACAGTAATAAAAGAAGGAGATGAAATTAAATTGTAATTTCTCCTTTCCAGATTAAAAGTTTGTACATCAAATGCTCCAAATTAACGATTCTACCATGCTTCACTGTTGTCATCGTTTAACGAATAATTTTCACACTCCTAGACAGAACCTAACAAGTTCCCCGCTATCGTCTACAATTGGGTGTTGTTTTATAGTACCGAAACGGTGTGATTCCGATCTGTGGTTATCTGGCAAATTCTGTTGATGCGACGTTGTGTGCTGTTCCCTGACCTTCTTGTCAGGTTGTCTGTCACCGTCCTATATTCCTCCAGTGTCAGGAATGTTTTAAAATGCAGAAGACTTGTACTCTGTCCCAGTCGTATCGATGCCGCCATTTCTATGTAAACGAACACTAGAGCTCTCTCTGCGTAGCACGAACTCTATGCCACACATGTAGTACCCACGCACTGGGCATGTCTCGAATACGAGGTACCTTTAAGAAGCTTAAGGATGGATAAAAAAAGTCTGTTGCACGCAATTGTGAATGATTTCGCCCTGCTGTGTGAGACAGCGTCATCGTGTAATAAATGTACGAAAAAATATTTGTTGATTGGTTCACATTGTAGCCACTTCCACGCATTGCCGACTCTTCTGCTCTTTCTGAGGCTAACCATCTTCCGAGTAAATAACGATCGTCTGTGGCAGGTTGAGCAGTAATTCAAGCCTCGATATTATTGGACAATGTCATTTCCCCAAACAGTGGTCTCTGATATTCATAGCAGTTCACAGCAGTAACATTTTCCGATGGCAGACGTCGACTGTATCACAGATGACTGACTCGCAACAAAAAATTTCTGGTACTATTCTAGTAAATTAATGACCAAATAGGATGTATTTTTTGAATTTTCCTCATTATTTTTGACCCTTTTGCTCATTACTTTTATTAGAAGGAAACAAAAGTAGATTTGAATCACGTAATATAATAAATCAGAAGAAATGTTTTCTTTTTGTGATTAACGATTCAATCAAATGGCTCTGCATTTTGTGAAAACTGATACGCTGACAGGAATGGGAAAAAGCTTAGTGAAATGCAGGGAAGACCGAGTGTCACTTTATTTGGCACTGCAAGGATATCGTGATACTAATTTGAGGTATCACAATTTATGTGTCGCGCTAAGAGCCGTTTCTATTCTCCAAGTGGAATGACCTTCTCCAAAGGCGCATAATTAAGTCTGTACTTTTATTAACACCGCTCCCACGAATTATACAGTCGTATCAATGGCATCTCTGAGGCGCCGTTCATTTCCTTATCAACTTTAACGGCTAATGTACCTCCGCCAGAGAGAATTGACATTTCAGACTTTCAGACAGGATGACGTAAATCCCAAAACGATGTATGCAAAGCACGTCTGCGTGCACCTGCGGAGATAGGGACAATCGGTCGATGGGTAAAACGCAACAGTGTCACGACACGGCGATATTAAAGGCTAACAGTCGAACCCGTACAACCTGCCGGTAACTAATCATCGTTTGCGTCTACAGAGTGCTCCATCACAGTAATCATTGGTCGCTCTCCTACCCCCCCCCCCTCCCCCACAAACACACACACGCACACACACACACTGACGTCCACGCTCGCAAAAAATGGTTCAAATGGCTCTGAGCACTATGGGACTTAACATCTGTGGTCATCAGTCCCGTAGAACTTCTTAAACCTAAGTAACCTAAGGAGATCACACAACACCCAGTCATCACGAGGCAGAGAAAATCCCTCACCCCGTCGGGAATCGAACCCAGGAAACCGGGCGCGAGAAGCGGTAACGCTACCGCACGACCACGAGCTGCGGACTCCACGCCCGCGCTAGCGTAGCCAGTCATGAGGTACTACTAGATCAGGTTTCCTTGTCCTTTCTCTTTTCTTTTCACCATTCATCGCCTGTTCCAGTCTCTTAATCTCACAGTATCGCCTGTTTTTTTATCCTCTATTTGTACCATGGATGTTATTCCTCCTGTGATAAGGTCCCATCTTCTCGTCAACATTTACCGCACATTCCTCTTCTCGTCGATTCGGCGAGTATCCTCATTTCTTATGACCCCACATAATTTTCAGCATCTTCCAATAGAACCACATCTCAGTCTCTTCCATTCTCTTCCTTTCCGATCTTCCCGCAACCCATGACTCACTTCCATGCAATGCTGTGCCCCAAACGTAAATTCTCAGCAGTTCGCTGCTCAGATTAAGTCCTATGTTCACAGTAGCAAATTTATTTTGTCCTGAAATGCATGCTCTGTCTGTGCTACTCTGCTATTTAAATCCACCTTTTTTC